>NC_080065.1:90103847-90411061 GCF_949987535.1 Balaenoptera acutorostrata
GAAATATGGCCCAGCAAGCCTGTAAGCTTGTGAGCAAAATTGCAAATGCTTACTGTTTTAGCCACTGAATTTTGAGGTGGTATTGTTAGGTAGTACTATTTTGACAGTATATTTCTACAACATTGCTTCCTCCCCCTCAAATAAATGATCCATCACTTCTTGAGTTAGCATCAGTTTTCAAAAGCCAGAGAATGGCAATGCACAAAAAGGACTAATCATGCAGAATCCAAAGCAAGGAAATATGGCTCATAGAGCTAACATGTGTTACTATGAGGCAGCAAAATACAGTTGCTTATAGTATGTATAAATTTTATACTCAGATAGATCTAGGTTCCAATCTGAGCATCGACATTTATAGACTGTCTATCTGTGTATGCCAAAAGGCCCTTCTGCTCCCTCTTGAGATAGAACCTGATTGCTTTCATGACTTCTGTTACTGTTGAACATTTTTCAAAGAGAAACTGATGCTTAAATAACTCACTTTGGGTTCTGGATTTTTCCAATATAGAGTATTGATCCTGAAGCCAAAAAACATCTTGTTTGCTCCTTCTTAACTTTTTGGTACCACTGCAAAGAGAAAATACATGAGTGAAAGACATGTCTTGTGTTGTATTTGATAAAAGACATTGTAGAAAATACACATTTTAAAAAAGCTTTGACTACATATGAATGTGGAATGTCATTAAAATTATTGTTATTAGAAAAAAAAACCTGTATCTCATCAGGAAAAAAATAGGTACAACACATATATAAAAAGAGATTGCTTTTGCTCTTATAGTAACTTAAGCCAATCAATGATAACACTTTCTATTCTGTGTAGATGTATATGTATCATTTGTTTGTATTAAAGCAGGAAGAGGTGCCTTAGAAGACTACATGATTTAAGTATACTAATTTTTTAGATGTTATAAATGGAAAGTTCATGTGAATTACTATACTTTCCATAGAATAAGTTTCAACTGTTCAATGTGGTGTGTAACTTTTGCTAAAATTCACTGACACCTAGACAGGTGATCTGTGTAAGAGCAGGAATATAACTCTTTGACACTGTATAGAAAAGAAATGTTGGCATTTTTGTCCCTTAAAACTTCTCGTTGTTCAGTGCAAGACTCTGAATGCACCAAAATTTAGAAAGAGTAAGAATCTGAAACAAAGTTGTATCAAAATCATATATGCCTATAACAAAAAAGTCAGCACAGACTGAGAATCAAAGTGAAGGGGGATCAAAGGTATAATAATAGATGAAAAACTGTTTAAAAGTCAAAGCAGAAAAGATTTGTTGGACTACTTCTAGAAATCAAAATTAGCAATATATGTCAAGGCACAATTTTTTCTAGTTATTCTGGATTGATCAAATGACCTATATGCTTCTTTCTTTACTTTCTTTCTCCCTCCTTTACTTCCTACTTTTCTTCCCTTTCCCTTTCCTTTCCTCTTCCTTTACTTGTTTGTTTTTGAACAGAAAATTTTCATACGATGGCTCATGTGGCAGTTATCTGGAGTTTAACGAGGAGGGAGCCACTTTCTTCCATATCATGTAGCCCAGCTCCCCAGATGTTGTTTAGATCAGAAAGTTTAAAGAATAATTAAAGAAAATTTTTTTCTAAAACATTTGCCAATATGTATTCATCTCTAACTGACCCTCAGTCTTCAGTGGGCTACAGAACTTGCTTGGCATGATGAGTTCCTGGACTCCATGCCATTGTTACAGTTCAGCATATAGGAAGAAACTGCAGGTACAGCTGGCATGCACCCAATACAAAAATAGGTCTTCTGGGAGCACTCAAATATAGTCTTGGAAGAGAGCTATTACTTTGTCTTAGGAAATTCCTAACTTAAAATTGCTTTTTTTGGATATTTTTCTTTGTTGTGACTTTGTTGAGAAACTAGATGTCAGCAAACTCTGGCTATTGTGGTTACCTGTGCTGAGTAAAAGTATGTTTGTTCCAGAGTGTAGAATTCATTACTTTCTATTTATTAATATACAAAATACACATGTACTTCACATCCTTCAACTGTAAATCTAACCAAATTTTAGTGATCTTCTTATTATAATTGTGATTATTTTTTCTCTCATATAATTGAATTAACAGTGAAATGTGGAATATATGTTAATACTAACATCTATCTTTTCTAGGTGCAGATTATATATGTTGAACACTTTAACTCTCCTGTAGGAGAATATAATGCCTGCCGAAAGGCACAATAAATGAGTTAAGATGCTCATTTTACGCTTTAGACCTATTCCTCATACTTTGTATAAGAAAAGTAAATATATATCCTTAAGCATCTAAAAAAATCTATACGACAATTTTTCATGGAATCAAAAGTTCTATAACTTACTTTCATAGAATTAATAAGGCAGAACCATCTTTTCTTTTACACATCTCCATTTGATTTCAACACATGCATAAACTTTGACTTGGCCAAAATACAAGTGTTTCAAACTATAAAAGTCAGTCCTATACTATCAAACAAATGTTTGTATCAAACCATTCATTCAGTGATGTGAAATTTAGTTCCATGTATTCAGCACATTAGTGTTTACTTGAAACAGGTGACAGATGTATTAGAAAGAGCGTAGGCTTGTGATTGAAATTCTGGCTTCAATTCTCAAAGCTCTGAATTCTTCAGCAAGTTTCTCAATTGCTCTGAGCCTCAGATACTTGGGGAAAATCTTAATCTCAAAATGTAAATTTCTGAGTATGTGTTGTGTGGCTAGCATAACTGAATAATCCATAGAAATTGACTGACACTCAGTAGGGAATCAATAAATGTCAGTTTCCCTCCTTCTTTCCCAATTAGAAATTTCTAAGTAGAAATTATAAGAAATCTATCTAAAACAATACCATTATCCAGAAACACACAGAAGATCTAGAAATCCAAGACTAAATATAATGGCAAAAATATCTGAGAAATGAGTTGCAGATAAATAGCATTATTCGCGTGCCTAGTTTAATACACCAAATGACTGCAATTTGAAGGAAGAACCATAAAAAGTGTTACTTCAGAAGGAAAGTGTGCACTTAGGAAAGTGTCTTGGAATAAGTATCTAACAAAACTTTCCATCTTTTTTTCATTATAATTTCTTTTGTTATATATTTATGTATTTAATCTCAGCTCTATAATTATGTTAAGAACAAAAATTATATGTAAATTATATGTAAATTTCCTTAATAAATCACTCACATTTATATTATAGGGCTTACAACAAATTTATTTTATTCTGGAAATTGTAGTAAGATTCATAATATCTCTTTGCCTGCTTTTTATTTTTTAACATTATTTTTAATTTTGAATGTTAAATTTATGAGCCATTCAGTTTACACTAAAGTAAAACATGTTCTTTTTTTCTCTTCCTGAATCTGATAATATTCTTTTTCAGATGACCATCTAGAAGTATGTTAAGATTTGAAGATGCTAACATTATTTATAAAATGAATTGGTTCTCATATTTTGTGGGTCAGAATAAATAAAACCATCCAATAATATGTATGTGTGTATATATATATATGTATATATGAGAGCAGTATACTGTATCATGCACCTCTTGTATATTTACTCTTAGATATAATATTTGACAAATATCTAAAAGCATAATTAACCTTATAAACTATTTTTCAAAGGAACATAATTTAAAATCACAATGAACAAGAAATATTGTAGGCACCATAGTATTTTAAAATATCAGTAAAGAACACAAGTACAGTCCTTCACAAATGAAGGACTGTGGTTCTAAAATTTTATTATTTATTAATGTTTTGAACTCAGAACTCATTTGACCACAGAGGTGTGCAACATGTTCTTTAGGTTTCTCACCTTAGCTCATAAAACCAGTTTAACTGTCCATTTGTGACAAGAAACACAAAGATAATATTATATTGATTCAGTTTTTTTGATTGAAAGAAATAGGATCCCATTGAATTCACTTATCACAAAAGGAGGCTTTGTTTAAGTGTTACTTCCCACACCCTAGTGCAGGAGTAAATCCTAACATCAGCAGTAGATTAGAACCGGACTAAAATAGCATCAAGTTTCTCTCTCCCCATCTCTATCCTCTGCAACTTTCTGGGTACTTTTTTACTTTTCTGTCTCTGAGGAGCAAAGTTTTATGATTCCCAGTTTACACAAGACACAACTGGCCCAGCTTCCAAGTTTACATCTCTTCCATTCCATAGATACACTAGCCTATGGTTTGAATATCTTTGTTCTAATTCCCAGGACAGGGAATTGGATTGGCCTTGGATGATGCCTGGCCTAGTCAGTCATATCCATTAGAGCAGTGTCATATTTTATGGATCTGGTGTCTCTGGGTTTAACTCCGGATGTGCTTGGAGTATACAGAGCTGCTGGTGGTGTTTGTGGGAGGGATTAGAACTGGGAAATCTCCTGAATACCTAGTCAATGCAACCTGAAAGAACCTTGGTGGGCAAAAGGGATGAGAATAGCCAGGTATTTGGTGGCAGTGGCCCAGTCTAGAAAAGAATTCATGACAGAAAAACCACAGCAGAAGGAGAAGAGAAGAGAAGAGAAGAGATGGAAAAGGAATGAAGAGGAAAGGAAGGATTACAGAATGTCAGCCCCTCACTTGTGCATTTCAGCTGAAGTCTTTTCATTGTACTAAATAAAACCAGTGTTATAAGCACCACACTTTGGTAAACACTGGCCCAGAATATGTCATCCTTATATTAAAAAATCAAATGATTTGCTTTCACAAATTTTCATAATAGCATAGGAGTTTTCCCATCATGAGCCTAGTAAAAATAGGTGGAAGAAAATTAATTTCTCTTATATTACCTTTCCCAAATTGTGACTACAAAGAGACTGGATAAAAATTGGCTACATAGAATTTGTTTTATATGTTTTAGATGTAGATCTCAAATGGTGTCAGAACAGAATTCTCAGCATACCATTAGCATAACTTTCATTCCCCTGTAGGCTTCCAGCTGAAAATAAACTCCAGTCAGTTCCCTTATCTCTGTTCTCAATAGAAGGGAAAAGATAGCTAATCTTCAGTACAATTAGGTATAGAGAAAAGATCAAGCCTTTTTAAAAAGAACTGGATACCTCCTGCCAGAAAATTTATCTTTAAGTGTTATCAGGAGTTGTCTTAAAAGTCAGTCCCCAAATATAAGAATTAGAGGACTCTCTGGGCTGCATTTGAGGAGACATAAATGGAGTGGCCTGACAATAGGATAAGTTGTGAAAAACAGCACTGGTCTTAGCACAATTATCCTGAATTAAGGAAAGATAAATAAAATGTGTTAAATAGTATGTGCTTCATTTTCCCACTGAAGATCAACAAGGCTTAATGTAGGATATATTCTAAGGGATAAGTCAAATTATCCTACAACACTTGTCCTTAGCCCAATTATCCTACATTAGTGGCTCCCATAACTTGGCATGCATCCCAAGAACTTTGAAGCCTTATAAAAACTGAGCTTGCTGGGTGCCACACCAGATTTTCTGATTTTAATAAGTTCCTAGGTAATAATGTTGCTTCTGGTTCTGAGTCCACACTTTGAGAACAACTGTCCTAAAGCCAAGTTACTACTGAGTTCAAATATTAAAATTAAAATTTTAAGATTCATAGTGTGTGATACTTCCCTCATGTGACAAAGCTGAATGACAATTATAAGAACAATAGTAATAATGATAATGGAGGAAAAATACTCTTTATTTAACCAGGGATCAAGATTTAAGTTGGTTCCTTTTGCACTGAGTGGTAATGCCCTATTATTTTAGTAGGTTAAACTGTTCTGAAGAAAAATAAGGACTCTAAGAGATCTCTACTAATACAAAAATATAAATGATACATAGAACTACTAATTTGCATATTATTCCTTAGAAATTAGATGACAAATCTCAATCAAACTTTAGCAGGGGAATTAGTTAAAAATCAGGTTCTTGGTGCATAACCCTAGATGTAATTATATTAGTGACCTCTGTGCTCCAGAATCTATTTGCTTAGTAGGCAGCCAAGTGATTCCTGTGTATGGAGCTAGCACACTATATTCTGGTTTATATCATCCCCATATAACACTATGAGTTACACAGAAAGAGTCAGGTTATTCTTCTATTTTATCGATAAGGAAATATGGGCAGAATAATAATGCATTGCCCAATATCCCAAGGTTGTAATTGTTAGTTTCAGAACTCAAACTGAAGTCTTTTAACTTGGAGTTCCATGTTTCTATTCACCATATCACATCATGTTAAAACTACAGTGAGAATAGTATTCATAATGTCCAAGGGTATAAATAAATCCAACTGATATTTATACAGTGTTTTTATTTGTTGGTACATTTGTCAATATCATGTGCTATTTTGGAATCCAAGATATTGAAAGTCTTCCCAAAGAACTTATAATCAAGAGAGAGAATTTGAAGTTCATATGGAGTGTAACTGATTTTGTCTATATATGCTGATAAAACCTCACAGGGAAACACATGGTTAAGCAAAGTCTTAAGACTAAAAGAAGAACTTAATAAAATGGCATGAAATGTGAATTGTTTTCTATCTGCTCTGCTTAGAAAACTTTCTGTAAGTTATATGAAATAGATCTGGTAAAATGCCAGTGGAGAATACTGAATTTACTTAATAAAAACGTATCACTTTCATCAAACTATTTTTTTAAAAAAAGTTTGCAAAAATTTACAGAGTTTTCATCAGTTCTCTATTTATAATTTGAAATATATTTCATCATATAAAATGTTTGGAAAATACAGTCATTTTATTCTAATATAGCATATTAAGTTTCACCTGAAATTAATTCTAAATTTTAGTCCATTTGATCTCTTGACTCTTAGGAAAGAGGTTGATCTACATTTAACCTCATTCAGAAGTAAACTTTCTATTTTCTTTTCAGTAGCTTAGAGTTCAATGTCATGTGTATTCCCTCATATACTAGGACTTTTGTTAACAATTGAAACTATGAGTGCAAGAGGAACACTTTCCAGTCCTCACCAAAGATAGGAGGTGGATCAAAAAGAGCTGTTAAATGATGATTAAACTCTTATACCCCTGCAAGCTCCCTCTGACTGGCTAATGGAAAAAAGCTGGTGAAAAACATTTTTCTCTGTTGTCAAGCCAACATTATATATTGTGAACACTATTTCAACTAGACTTCTTACCAGTTTCATAAAAGAAGGCCATTAGGAATTTTTTCTGTGCCTTAGTCTATGTGCTGTTTAATTGCAATGTAACATTAAGAGTTTCCTTCTGCCTTGCTCAGTGATCTCCCTCTTTTTGAATTTATATTTCCCATATGTGTTTAATATTTCAAACAGTCATAGGTAAAAACCAAAAACCATATTCACCACATGCAAAAAAATAATAATTATGTGCAGTCTCCATTCTATATCCATGGCTTGCACACTAAGTATGGATTTTGTGCTTCACAATTCTAAGTAGACAAACTGGATATGCTGTAATCAATTTTGTTTTCATAGACTTTAGATCCCCTATTTTAATTAGCATAATGAACAAATAATTTCTTCCATCTCATCCTTGTCTCCAAGAAGAGTTCATTAAACTGATTGCATTTATCTTGTTAAAGAGAAACTTTAATTCCACCCTAACCCTGATTTACTTTCATAAAGTTTAGTACTTAAGAAAGTAGAAGCATTGTAAAAATGCTCAGTTTTTGAACTTTTGATTCTAAATCCTTTAGTGAGCTAAAAAGAATTTTCCTTACTAAGCAATGCAGTGAGTCTGTATAAAAACCTCTGTGGAATAAAATGTCAGTTTATAATTCCTCTGGCTTTCTAGTTTATGTGAAGCTCTTAGTCTTTCTGTTTCCATCCAGCAATAAGATTGTTACCTCCTGAAGTAGGTTGAATGGAATAAATTACTAGAAAACATTTCCTAGAATAAAGCCATGATTTTGTTTTCATTGTCATTAATCGCAGATTAATTAAAACTGTTCATCCCTACTCTTTATTAGTGTTACTTCATGATACCTAATGAATGCACATACTAGTTTATATTACATGCTATAGTCATATGATTCCTAGACTCTGGCACTGACCTTACTGCTCACTGATATTTCTTACTTAACAAACAGCCTAAAATGCACCTTAATAACAAGTTGTATTTTAACTTTAATTAGACAAAATCATTTTTCTAAATACTTGGCAGTGTGGCTTAAGTCAACTTCTTAATTTGATATAATACACAAAGCTATTTTGTAGCAAGAGAATTATCATTACATATTGACTCTTTCCTTGCTCTACTAGTAGGAATAAAGGGTTAATAACCAAATATCTGTAATTAAGAAAATTCAGAATTTTAAGGGCTATCTATAATTACCTTTTCTAAAATGTGATTCATACAAGTTTTTTCTTTTGAAAATGTGGCAATATATACAGTTTATCCACATACAAAGATGATAAACTAAAGTGAAGGTTAAGGATGATTGTTTAGTGTCTATATAAATTTGTGGGTTTTTGCTAAAAGCTTTTTTTCTAGTCATAACCGTTTTTGAAAATAATTTTGCAATCTTCTAGAATTTCATGTGAGTCCATTATAACGTGAAAAATAGATTGTCTTTTGAGTTTAATAAATTTTATTTTTGGAGGGTTTGAAAATAAAATCACACCATCCATAATAGTGGCTTTCAGTTTATGCAGGAAGTTTAATTTAATAAACATTTATGTTTAGATCATGACACTTAATGATGTAGGGAATCTCAATGTGTAAAAAGTATGACCCTAATTTCAAGGAGTTTATAATCTTGGAAATAATTAGAAATGTCTCACTGCAATGACAATGATAATGAACAACAGCAACAGTTAGAGACGGTTAGTTTGAACAACCTCACAATCACCTGACACATAATTATCTATGTCACGGCCAATATTCAGAAAGTCATTGTAGGAAAGGCTTACAGGAAAGGCCTGTTACATGTGAATAGCACAGACTTAGAGATTTTACTTAATTTATTATAAGTCATGAACACAGAAAGATTTTTTCCTTCCATGTTGAGAGTGTTTCTTCTATCTTGTTTAATATCCCTGTTTAATGTCCCTTGTAACAGTTCTCTTAAACATGTGGATCTTTTAAGGAATTAATATACTTCCTTATACTGCATAGTGACAGTCCTGAAAGTCAACATGCTTTACTTTTGTGTGTGAGGATGGAGGGGGAATGAATTATTAGAAGCAACATTATTTTAAATTAACTTTTTAATAATTTTAGCTTGAAGCAGTGGTTTTATTTATTTTTTCAATTTATTTTTGGCTGCATTGGGTCTTCATTGCTGTGCGGGGGCTCTCTCTAGTTACAGCGAGTGGGGGTTACTCTTCGTTGCAGTGCACGGGCTTCTCATTGCAGTGGCTTCTCTTATTGTGGAGCATGAGATCTAGGCACGCAGGCTTCAGTAGTTGCAGCTCACGGGCTCAGTAGTTGCAGCACGCAGGCCCTATAGCATGTGGGCTTCAGTAGTTGTGGCATGTGGGCTCGGTAGTTGTGGCACACGGGCTCTAGGGCACGCGGGCTTCAGTAGTTGTGTTGTGCAGGCTCAGTAGTTGTGGCTCGCGGGCTCTAGAGTATAGGCTCAGTAGTTGTGGGGCACGGGCTTAGTTACTCTGTGGCATGTGGGATCTTCCTGGACCAGGGATTGAACCCGTGTCCCCTGCATTGGCAGGCGGATTCTTAAACACTGCACCACCAGGGAAGTCCGAAGCAGTAGTTTTAAAATGTGACACAAAGACAGCTACTGAGACACTTTCAGTAGGTCTAGAAGGTCAAAACTATGTTTATACACTAAGATGTCATTTGCCTTTTTCATTGTGTTGGCTTTGCACTGATGTTAACAAAAGCGACAGAGGTTTAATAGGGTAAAGGTTAGGGTGAGGCAAGTGAGGCATTCTCCTTGGGTGCAAAATTTAAGGGAACACCAAAACACTCAGGGATCCATACAAATAATATTTTAGTGCAATATTTAAAAAATAAAAATTTATACAAAAATCTGTGACAAAAAAATAAAAATTTAAATAAACACCAATGCCATGATGAGTTATACTGGGGTCTTAGGAAAAGAGTATCAACGTTTCATTATTTTTAAACTACATTAATGTTCTGGAAAAAAATAATTATTAAGAATGCATAAGACATATATAAATATATATTAATACTTTAAAATATATAAAAACATACATAAAATTCATAAACGCACAAACTTTTTCACTTTGCCTCAGGCTTCAATATGGCTTGTTCAGGCACTAGTGACCAAAATTGCTGGGTGTCTTTACCTGAACTGAGGTAGTGGCACAAAATTGTATTAGCAGTCGTATTCTTCACCATCAGGTACTTGTAGAAAAAGAAAAACTGTATCTAAAAATGAGTTATCTTCAATGAGGCAGATTAAATCTTAATTCTTGAATACATGTTTTTAATATTCTGCATGACAAACTGGGAGGTATGGTTAAAGCATTGCGTACCAAATTATGATTGTTGTATCCAAGGGGAAAAAAATAAATTTGGTGTGATTGAGTTGTAGGCCGAATTAGCTGCTTTTCTTGTTAAATACCATTTTTGCTCAAAAGGGTGGCCAATCAATAAACTAGAATGATTCAGAATTAAGCATTTAGCAAAATATTTCTTGAAGATTGAATAAAGTGAGCCAGCCATGTGAAGGGGACCAAAATGACATAATTTGTTCTCAATGATACACTTTAAGCCTCTATAAAAATATTAAAATATTTGGAAAAATTTTATGTGCCACTGTTTTGTAATAAATTACATCAGAATTTGAAAAAGTTGTGTAACTCAATGAGGCAATATTTTCTGAAGGAAAAATGCATAATTTTGGATTAAACATATATTCAAAGTATAAGATAGGCCAATGAATTTTAGTGTAACAGGGTATGGAAATTTCTTTCCTATATTTTCAGATTCCATATTGTAACTAGCCTTTAAGAAACTACTACTTGGACAATTTGGGTACACTATCAAAGAAGAATTTCTATGATTATCTGGAAAGGTTATTAAACACTCTTCCTTTTCTAGTTATTTATCTATATGAGTCTACATCTTTATCATATACCTCAATAAAAACAAAACATCGTAATAGGTTGAATGTAGAAGTAAATAGAATAATCTAGCTCTCTATAAAACAAGACATGGAAGAAATTTGTAAAAATCCATGCTATCTTTTCTTATAAGTTACTTGTTTGAAAATATGGTTAATTTTCATAAAACATTTAACATATTTATGTTAATATGTAATCGTTTATTATTATATTTAAAGAAATCAAATAAAATGTTAAAAATTTTCTGTTCTATTTTTTATTTAAATTAAATCTTATACCTAACCACGTAGGACAGAATTGCATAGCCAGAGCACTGCAGTTGTGAGAAATCAACATAAGTTGGTAGAATAAAGTTTACAAAGATGCTGTTACAAAGATGATGTTAAGAAATTTGGCTTAAGTCCTAAATAAAAAGTGAATATTCAGAAGTTTCAGGAATGTAACTCCCTTGGCCACTTGAGACATTAAAAGGGAGAAACTGGCAGCAGGGAAACAGGTAAATAACTGCGAGAATCTAGGTGAGCGATGACTGAGGCCTGGACAAAGTCAGTATCAGCAAGGAAGAAAGAAGTATTATATTAAAGGGATACTTGTAAGATAAAGCCTTCAGGAATTATTTAACACCAAATTGTGTATAGTTGATGAAGAAGAAGGGGGTTTAGTGACAAGCTTGATCAACTGGGTAGGTGGAGATAATATTATCTGAAATGTAAAATGTAAGATGTGGTCCAGTTTGGGTGGCTAAATAAAGTAAGCTTGTGAATATGTTGAACTTGAAAAGACTACGGATAATCAGAAAAATAAAGCAGGCAAATACATATTTATATCTGATATTCCAAGGTGAGATCTGGATGTGGAAGCAAGCAATTAGAAGTCATTAGGATTAAGTACAGTTGCAGGCATGGAAGTGATTAAGATTACCAAGGGGAAATTTGTAGATTAAGAAAAGCACTGAGGTCAAAACTCCAAACATTAATAGTATCTATGCTCTTTACAAAGAAAAACAATAATTGTTCTCACTCTAAAATGCCAGCACTGATTTCCACATAGTCCAAAAGACATATACTAAAAAAGTTTACAGTATGAGGTGAACTTTTACAAGTCAATCTAATTCACTTCTTATTAAAGAAAAAAAAAAAGGCTTTCTTTTTTAAACTGGGCCAATATAAATTTTGCTATGCAAAGTTGTATATCATCTCTTTGAAAAAAATTAACAAAAATTTTTTTTCTCTCATGCACTTTTCTTGCTTTCTTTTTTTTAAAACCTATTTCCTCTTTTATCTCAGCACTAAAGACACATAAATAGCGACTTCCCTGGTGGCGCAGTGGTTAAGAATCCTCCTGCCAATGCAGAGGACATGGGTTCAAGCGCTGGTTTGGGAAGATCCCACGTGCCGCGGAGCAACTAAGCCCGTGTGCTGCAAGTACTGAGCCTGTGCCCCAGAGCCCGTGAGCCACAACTACTGAGGCCGTGTACCACAACTATTGATGCCCGCGCCTAGAGCCCATGCTCCGCAACAAGAGAAGCCACCACAGTGAGAAGCCCATGAACCTCAACAAAGATTAGCCCCAGCTCGCTGCAACTAGAGAACGCCCACACACAGCAGCAAAGACCCAACACAGCCAAAAATAAATAAATAAATAAATTTATTAAAGAAAAGAAGACACATAAATAGATTTCACCTAAAGTTGATCTGAGCAATTCTTCTCAGAAGGCTATTTAATATATGTTCTCTGCCCAGAATCTCCCTGTGTTCCTTGGTAAACAGATTCCTGGGCCCTGCCTCAAACCAACTGAATTTGTTATAAGTTTTTAACACGATTCTTATATTGAATGAAGTTCCAGAACCACTGCTCCAGATAGTCACTGTTGTGTTTTTACCCACAGAGATCCTATTTGCATTTTAATACTTTGTGAGTAGGCTGGGTATAGATTTGAACCACTGGTTTATATGCTTCTCCTTTGTGACTTCTACAATGTTTTTAAACTTATTTCAGTTTATATGTCTTTTGACTTCCTCTGTAAGATATGATCCCAGTCTAACATGTTTTATTCATTCTCTTAAGTCAGTTTCCCCTAGAAAATAGAATCTGAGATGTATATATACATTTATGTGGTTTATTAGGGAGTGCTCTCAGGAACTATTCCTGTATGGAAAGGAGAAAACAGTTTTGAGTAGAGGGAGAAACTGAAATACAATAAAGTTAAAACAAAGACCTCAGTCCATCCCATGAGATGCAAAGGAACTAGAAGGAACTTGCACTTGTTTCAAATTGAAGCAATGAGACTGGTCATTTGTACCTCCACATCACTAGTCATTTGATTTGAAGAAACTCCCAGGAAAAGAGTATAACCTTGAGTGAGGCAGCCTTTATCAGCAAAGGCCAACTTCTAGTGAGTGAATATGCTGTGAACTATCAATAGCTAAAAATCCTGGCAGTAGCTAAAAATGAGTGCCTCAGTCCTAAACGCAGGGTCTGGATGGAGAAGTACATAGTCCACTACAGCATTAGCAGATAAAAGTTGATTTGTGGACTGTTTGTCTTCATAGACACACTCATTAATTTCTTATGAAAGTATTGCTCAAGAAATTCCTTCCTAGTTAAGACAAGAAAAAAAAAATAAAGATGTGAGAAGGGAAGAGTTAAGAGAGTAAAGGAGATTTTAGAGAAAAAATGACTTCAGAAGAGAAAGACTCACAAAAGTTGTAAAACATATATAGAGTTTTCCTTTATCCATGATAGTATATATCGTGTATATACTGTGCCTTTTCTCATTCTTGTTTAGGGGTGGGAGGGGGTGGTTTTTCACTGAAAAGGGGGATACACCTATGGCTTCCTTGATGTGGAATCATTCACTGTGTCCTGGATATAGGTTATTGAATAAACACAGATTGGTACCACCCAGAAAAATAAATAAATAAATAAAAATTTAAAAACCTTCAAGATTTTTTTTTTCTTTTGGCTGCGTTGGGTCTTCGTTGCTGTGCTTGGGCTTTCTCCAGTTGTGGCAAGCGGGGGCTACTCTTCGTTGTGGTGTGTGGGCTTCTCATTGTTGTGGCTTCTCTTGCTGTGAAGCATGGGCTCTAGGCACGCGGGCTCAGTAGTTGTGGCGCACGGGCTAGTTGCCCCGTGGATATAAGAAAGTGTATATCTGGATAGTATATATAAAGGCACAGTATATACACTTTATATACAGAGTGTATGTCTTTTGTCAATTAAAATGTTTAACATTCTTAAGAGTTTGTAATTTCTGATAAAAACTGGTTAATCAAAAATATTGCAAATGATAACATTTCAGTGAAAAGAGGTGTTTCAAAATCTGGTTTTATTTAATATGAATATTTTGAGAATAATATTTGCAACTGAGAAAGTTGTTAGCTGCTCCAAATATAGTGAATGCTTTTTCACGAGTATTATGTTTCATATTTCTTGCTTTTCAAGATTTGATGTGTTTGCTTCATTTAAGCACTGGTTATCAAATTTAAGTGAGGTTTGTGAATATAGTTATATTCATTAGTATTTTCATTCATTCAATAATAAATCAACAAACATATTGTAACTACAATGAGTAAAATTCTGTGTTGGGTTCAGCTGATATAATATTGCAATGAACAGACATAGGCCACAAAGGCCTTGCTTCAATTGCAGTGATTTCCAAACTATCACTGACTGATATTTTTGTATGACACAGTGAAAATGAATTACCAGAGAAGTGAAATAGAATACAAGGCCAAATTCTTTATTATTACATCCACCAAATGTAAGATTACTCTGACAAATTGCTAAAAGAGTTTCTAAACACTTACTTTCAATTTCTTTACCTATTTCATCTCAGATTAGTAAGAGTTTGTAGACTGGCAATGGGCCATGAATTACATTTAGAATAAGACTGTTCTATGAAACCTGACTTATTTGAGTGCAGATGAGAATCCTGACCAATAAACTGCCAATTACAATAGAATACTTTCAGTGTACTGAATAGGTACCTAACCCAGATATTTGCATCAAAGGGAGTCTGCCTGGTATGAATGCTAAAGGTTACATGGGGTTATGGAGAAGAGATGAATTGTCTGGAAGGAAGAGGAGGCAGAGTTTTCTGAGTAGAGGAAAACACTTGTGCTTATATCGAGAAGAGAGGATTGAAGAAATTAATAAGATCATATTAATAAAGAATCTTACTAGCCCTGTTTTGAAATTTGGATTTGCCATTAGGTCAACGGAGAACTTTAAGGATGGTGTGATATAATATATGGGTATTCGCTGGAAATATTTGGGGTAGTACATAGCATTTCTGGGAAATACCATATTTCTGTTTTGATCAACAAGATGGATGATGGTACCAGTGACTGGAATAGAAAATTCAGAAGTAAACCATTCATAGAAGGAAGATGATGAGTTTTGTTTTGGACAGGTTGAGTTAGAATCACCTCTGGGATATCCAAGCTGAGCTGTATAAAATTTGGTTTATAGTATATAACTGAAGCTTAGGACATATTTAACCTAGAGTTACAGCTATATATTTTGTCAACTTAAACTTGCTAAGGGAGTAGATGAGATTGCAAGGAAGAGTATACACAGTGAAATGGGGAAAGGGACAAAACACTGGACAAAGACCATTCAAAGTATTAGTACTTTTTACTTGAGAGGAACACAGTCAGTAACTACACACCCTGCACAGCAACAAACCATTACAATTCTGATAGGCCAACTCCAAATGCATGTTCTAGTAGTATTGGACTTATTTTCTTTCTGTAGTAATATCTTTGAAACAGCAATTTAATTTAATTGAAAATCTATGAATTTATTTACCTTTTTTTCCTCAGTACCAGAGATATGAAGAGTAAAATACACTCTTGTTGAACTCACACAAATCAATAGAAGAAAAAATATATATATCTGGTTTTTTAAATGGGCAAAATACATCAATAGACATTTTTCCAAAGAAAACATACAAGTGGCCAACAGGTACATGAAAAAGGTACTCAGCATTACTAATCACCAGAGAAATGAAAATGAAAACCACAATGAGATATCACCTCACACCTGTTAGAATGCCTATTAATAAAAAGACATGAGATAACAAGTGCTGGTGAGAATATGCAGAAAAGAGAAACCTAGGTATTGCTGGTAGAAATGTAAATTGGTGTAGCCACTGTGGAAAACAGTATGGAGGTTCCTCAAAAGATAAAATTGGGACTAGCGTATGATCAGAAATCTCGCTTCTAGTTATATATCCAAAGGAAAATAAATCAGTATCACACAGAGATATCTGCATCTCATTTTCATTGCAGCATTATTCATAATAGTCAAGACATGGGAGAAATTTAAATGTTCACTGATGGATGAACTTTTTATAAAGTGGTATATATACACAATGGAATATTAGTCAATGATAAAAATGGAAATCCTGTCACTTCTCATAAGATGGATGAATCTTGAAGGCATTATGCTAAGTGAAATAAGTCAGACAGAGAGAAGCAAATATTACATGATCTTACTTCTATGTGGAATCTAGAAAAGCCAGGCTCATAGAAACAGAGTAAATACGTGATTGCCAGGAACTGGGGGCTGGGGAAATGGGGAGGTGTTGGTCACAGGGTACAAACTTCTAGTTAAAAGAATAATAAGTTCTGGGGATATAATGTATGGCATGGTGATTACCCTATTGTTCACTTGAAAGCTTATAAGAGAGTAGCTCTTAAACGTTCTCACCACCCCCTCCACACACACAAAATGGCAACTATGAGGTAATGAATGTTTCGTGTAGAGTTATTGTGGTAATCATTTCAAAATACATACATTTCAAACCATCACCTGTACACCTTAAGTTATACAATGTTATACGTCTATATATTTCAACAAGGCTGGGGAGAAATGTCCTTGTCTTCCAGGGACTTCTTTTTTTCTTTTCGACATACTTGTTTTATAAACAGAAAAATGCATGCACTCGAAATAACAAATATTAACTTTGAAAGAGATATAGTGATAATATGTTGTTACTGGGGAGCAGAACAAGAGTATGAATCGGAAGATCAATTGTTTCTAGTTGTGATCCTGTTCCTCAGTAGTTTTATGAACTTGAAGAATTTACCTAATGTCTTGGGGTTCTAGGTTTCTTATATGTTAAAAAGAGTTGTTGGACTGTTTACCTTGTTTTTTTCTTTAAGAAGGACCTGGTAGGAGTAAAGTATACAGATTTTTAGATTCCACTTCAGAGCTACAGAACCATGTACAAGTCCCTGTGTCTTTGTCTTTTGAAGTAAAAGGCTGACTCAGGAATTAATGACTGGGAAATGTGAAGATGTAGAAACAAAGAATAGCTGTTGGGCTGGGGAACTGGTAACAATTTAGACTATAAAGCTGCCACATAGCAGACATCGAACTCCCAGTTCCCTGAAAGGTATAGATAAACGCTTGACACACATTCCTAAGTTGGTTTTACAGGAAGCAGAACCCCATCAGATGAAAACTGCTGACAGCAAGAACATGGGCCCTAAACTGGTTGGAATCAGAAGGTTGATGATGCTGACTCCCAATTACCTCACCACCAACTAATCAGAAGAATGACCACAAGCTGATCATGCCCTGCTCCTTGAACCTTTACTATAAGACTCCTTACCACCCCTCCAGGTTGGGACACACTTTTGAGGGCATTAGCTCACTGTGGCTCCCTTTGTCTGGCAAAGCGATAAAGCTATTTCTTTATACTTCACCCAAAACTCTGTCTCTGAGATTTAATCTGGCATCAGTGTACAGAGGCTGAATATCAGCAACACTACTAAGTATTCCCCATGATTGAGTCTCACTAATTTTTTTTTTGAGGGGGTGCCTATACAACAAACACTGAAGTATTACATTGCCCATCATTTGGGGGCATATGAAGTAAGTAACAACTGACATCATGTTTACTTAGTAGTCACTTCCATTATTCATAAATTAGAAAAAAATGCAACTTCCTGAAATTTGAAAGAGATTATATAATTATATAAAATCCACCCTTTGTTTTATAATTGTGCTTCCAATTTTCTACACTGGTTTCAAAAGGTTATTATTTTTTAGTTTAATTACTAATGAGTAATCCATATGGCCCATAAGGGTTGGAAACAAACTATAACTAAAATATTACTTTCCATTTTAATAATAAAGGGATATTTTGGTCAATTAACTTTTGATTACAAACTTTAATATACAGTATCTATATCAAGAAAATTTAGTTGCCTCTTTCCAAGGAAAAGTGGTCTCCACTCATGGATATTCCTACAAAATTTTATACCTACTATGTTAGCCATCCAAATTATTCAATCTTTCTTGATGTACAGAAAAGGTATATATGTAAAGCATTATGTTAATGGTTTTACCATCACTGATTACTCCCACCTTAGGAAGGAAATCTTCATGAATACAAAGCTTTACCCAAACTAAATTTAACAAATAAATTTGAAAACACGCTATTTGTGGACCCACAGGGAAATATGTGTCAGTAAAAACACAGTCTGAACAAGGCAGTATTCTAAGCACAGACTTCCAAGCAATTAATTTACAATAGAAACATAGATTCATTCACTCTACGAGAAATTATCTAATTGGAGAAAAAACTATTATCATAGGATTAGATTTACATAATTATATTTCTTGGACTTGATGTAGATTTTTATCAAAATATTTAAGAACATGCGTATGTGTATATGCATGTGAGTGAATAAGAAATAGAAAAAGTGATAACTCTGTATTTATACCTGCCTGGCATGTGTATGCTCTAAATCTTATTCATGGATCATCTAAAACCACTAGAACTGCTTTTGGAATATTCAACAATTCTATGAATGATTAGCATCCCTTTCCCATTGAAGAAACATGTTAACATCCATTTTATGAACACTAATTCAAAACAAAGACAGAATCAAACCCAATTTATAAAATATATCAACTCTCTAATGTGGCATGATGTTTTAAACAAAAAGATTTTGGAGTGAGCAGGAAGATGTATTCAATATTTTATTTTATTTTACTTTTAACAGCTTTATTGGAGTATAATTGCTTTACAATGGTGTGTTAGTTTCTGTTTTATAATAAAGTGAATCAGTTATACATATACATATATCCCCATATCTCTTCCCTCTTGCATCTCCCTCCCTCCCACCCTCCCTATCCCACCCCTCTAGATGGTCACAAAGCACCGAGCTGATCTCCCTGTGCTATGTGGCTGCTTCCCACCAGCTATCTATTCTAGGTTTGGTAGTGTATTATATATATCCATGCCACTCTCTCACTTTGTCACAGCTTACCCTTCCCCCTCCCCATATACTCAAGTCCATTCTCTAGTAGGTCTGTGCCTTTATTCCCGTCTTGCCGCTAGGTTCTTCATGATCTTTTTTTTTTCTTAGATTCTATATATATGTGTTAGCATACGGTATTTGTTTTTCTCTTTCTGACTTACTTCACTCTGTATGACAGACACTAGGTCCATCCACCTCACTATAAATAACTTAATTTCCTTTCTTTTTACGGCTGAGTAACATTCCATTGTATATATGTGCCACATCTTCTTTATCCATTCATCTGTTGATGGACATTTAGGTTGCTTCCATGTCCTGGCTATTGTAAATAGAGCTGCAATGAACATTTTGGTACATGACTCTTTTTGAATTATGGTTTTCTCAGGGTATATGCTCAGTAGTGGGATTGCTGGGTCGTATGGTAGTTCTAGTTTTACTTTTTTTAAGGAACCTCCATACTGTTCTCCATGGTGGCTGTACCAATTTACATTCCCACCAAGAGTGCAAGAGTGTTCCCTTTTCTCCACACCCTCTCCAGCATTTATTGTTTGTAGATTTTTTGATGATGACCAATCTGACTGGTGTGAGGTAATACCTCATCGTAGTTTTTATATGCATTTCTCTAATGATTAATGATGATGAGCATTCTTTCATGTGTTTGTTGGCAATCTGTATATCTTCTTTGGAGAAATGTCTATTTAGGTCTTCTGCCCATTCTTGGATTGGTTTGTTGGTTGTTTTGATATTGAGCTGCATGAGATGCTTGTAAATTTTGGAGATTGATCCTTTGTCAGTTGCTTCATTTGCAAATATTTTCTCCCATTCTGAGGGTTGTCTTTTGGTCTTGTTTATGGTTTCCTTTGCTGTGCAAAAGCTTTTAAGTTTCATTAGGTCCCATTTGTTTATTTTTGTTTTTATTTCCATTTCTCTAGGAAGTGGGACAAAAAGGATCTTGCTGTGATCTATGTCATACAGTGTTCTGCCTATGTTTTCCTCTAAGAGTTTTATAGTGTCTGGCCTTACATGTAGGTCTTTAATCCATTTTGAGTTTATATTTGTGTATGGTGTTAGGGAGAGTTCTAATTTCATAATTTTACATGCACCTGTCCAGTTTTCCCAGCACCACTTATTGAAGAGGTTGTCTTTTCTCCACTGTATATTCTTGCCTCCTTTATCAAAGATAAGGTGACCATATGTGTGTGGGTTTATCCCTGGGCTTTCTATCCTGTTCCATTGATCTATATTTCTGTTTTTGTGCCAGTACCATACTGTCTTGATGATTGTAGATTTGTAGTATAGTCTGAAGTCAGGGAGCCTGATTCTTCCAGCTCCGTTTTTCTTTCTCAAGATTGCTTTGGCTATTCAGGGTCTTTTGCGTTTCTATACAAATTGTGAAATTTTTTGTTTTAGTTCTGTGAAAAATGCCAGTGGTAGTTTGATAGGGATTGCATTGAATCTGTAGATTGCTTTGGGTAGTAGAGTCATTTTCACAATATTGATTCTTCCAATCCAAGAACATGGTATATCTCTCCATCTATTTGTATCATCTTTAATTTCTTTCATCAGTGTCTTATAATTTTCTACATACAGGTCTTTTGTCTCCTTAGGTAGGTTTATTCCTAGATATTTTATTATTTTTTGTTGCAGTGGTAAATGGGAGCGTTTTCTTAATTTCACTTCCAGATTTTTCATCATTAGTGTATAGGAATGCAAGAGATTTCTGTGCATTAATTTTGTATCCTGCTACTTTACCAAATTTATTGATTAGCTCTAGCAGTTTTCTGGTAGCATCTTTAGGATTCTCTACATATAGTATCGTGTCAACTGCAAACAATGACAGCTTTACTTCTTCTTTTCCAATTTGGATTCCTTTTATTTATTTTTCTTCTCTGATTGCTGTGGTTAAAACTTACAAAACTATGCTGAAAAACAGTGGTGAAAGTGGGCAACCTTGTCTTGTTCCTGATCTTAGGGGAAATGATTTCAGTTTTTCACCATTGAGGACGATGCTGGCTGTGGGTTTGTCATATATGCCCTTTATTATGTTGAGGAAAGTTCCCTCTATGCCTACTTTCTGGAGGGTTCTTTATCATAAATGGGTGTTGAATTTTGTCAAAAGCTTTCTCTGCATGTATTGAGATGATCATATGGTTTTTCTCCTTCAATTTGTTAATATGGTGAATCACATTGATTGATTTGCATATACTGAAGAATCCTTGCATTCCTGGGATAAACCCCACTTGATCATGGTGTATGATCCTTTTAATGTGCTGTTGGATTCTGTTTCCTAGTATTTTGTTGAGGATTTTTGCACCTGTGTTCATCAGTGATATTGGCCTGTAGTTTGAGAAGGAGAGATGTTAGCTCTTCTCTAAATGTTTGATAGAATTAGCCTGTGAAGCCATCTGGTCCTGGGCTTTTGTTTGTTGGAAGATTTTTACTCACAGTTTCAGTTTCAGTGCTTGTGATTGGTCTGTTCATATTTCCTATTTCTTCCTGGTTCAGTCTCGGAAGGTTGTGCATTTCTAAGAATTTGTCCATTTCTTCCACGTTGTCCTTTATATTGGCATAGAATTGCTTGTAGTAATCCCTCATGATCCTTTGTATTTCTGCAGTGTCAGTTGTTACTTCTCCTTTTTCATTTCTAATTGTATTGATTTGAGTCTTCTCCCTTTTTTTCTTGATGAGTCTGGCTAATGGTTTATCAATTTTGTTTATCTTCTCAAAGAACCAGCTTTTAGTTTTACTGATCTTTGCTATTGTTTCCTTCATTTCTTTTTCATTTATTTCTGATCTGATCTTTATGATTTCTTTCCTTCTGCTAACTTTGGGGTTTTTTTGTTCTTCTTTATCTAATTGCTTTACGTATAAGGATAGGTTGTTTATTTGAAATGTTTCTTGTTTCTTAAGGTAGGATTGTATTGCTCTGAACTTCCCTCTTAGAACTGCTTTTGCTGCATTCAATAGGTTTTGGGTCATCGTGTTTTCATTGTCATTTGTTTCTAGGTATTTTTTGATTTCCTCTTTGATTTCTTCAGTGATCTCTTGGTTATTAAGTACTGTATTGTTTAGCCTCCATGTGCTTGTATTTTTTACAGATTTTTTTCCTGTAATTGATATCTAGTCTCATAGCATTGTGGTCGGAAAAGATACTTGATACAATTTCAATTTTCTTAAATTTACCAAGGCTTGATTTGTGACGCAATATATGATCTATCCTGGAGAACGTTCCATGAGCACTTGAGAAGAATGTGTATTCTGTTGTTTCTGGATGGAATGTCCTATTAATATCAATTAAGTCCGTCTTGTTTAATGTATCATTTAAAGCTTGTGTTTCCTTGTTTATTTTCTTTTTGGATGGTCTGTCCATTGTTGAAAGTGGGGTGTTAAAGTCCCCTACTGTGATTGTGTTACTGTTGATTTCCCCTTTTATGGCTGTTAGTATTTGCCTTATGTACTGAGGTGCTCCTATGTTGGGTGCTTAAATATTTACAATTGTTATATCTTCTTCTTGGATTGATCCCTTGATCATTATGTAGTGTCCTTCTTTGTCTCTTGTAATAGTCTTCGTTTTAAAGTCATTTTGTCTGATATGAGAATTGCTACTCCAGCTTTCTTTTGATTTCCATTTGCATGGAATATCTTTTTCCATCCCCTCACTTTCAGTCTGTATGTGTCCCTAGGTCTCAAATGGGTCTCTTGTAGACAGCATATATACAGGTCTTGTTTATGTATCCATTCAGCCAGTCTGTGTCTTTTGGTTGGAGCATTTAATCCATTTACATTTAAGGTAATTATCGATATGTATGTTCCTATTACCATTTTCTTAATTGTTTTGGGTTTATTATTGTAGGTCTTTTCCTTCTCTTGTGTTTCCTGTCTAGAGAAGTTCCTTTAGCATTTGTTGTAAAGCTGGTTTGGTGGTGCTGAATTCTCTTAGCTTTTGCTTGTCTGTAAAGGTTTTAATTTCTCCGTCAAATCTGAATGAGATCCTTGCTGGGTAGAGTAATCTTGGTTGTAGGTTTTTCTCCTTCATCACTTTAAATATGTCCTGCCACTCCCTTCTGGCTTGCAGAGTTTCTGCTGAAAGATCAGCTGTTAACCTTATGGGGATTCTTTTGTGTGTTATTTGTTGTTTTTCCCTTGCTGCTTTTCATATGTTTTCTTTGTATTTAATTTTTGATAGCTTGATTAGTATGTGTCTTGGCGTGTTTCTCCTCGGATTTATCCTGTATGGGACAGTCTGTGTTTCCTGGACTTGATTAACTATTTCCTTTCCAGTATTAGGTAAGTTTTCAAGTATAATCTCTTCAAATATTTTCTCAGTCCCTTTCTTTTTCTCTTCTTCTTCTGGGACCCCTAAAATTCGAATGTTGGTGCATTTAATGTTGTCCCAGAGGTCTCTGAGACTGTCCTCAGTTCTTTTCATTCTTTTTTCTTTATTCTGCTCTGCAGTGTTTATTTCCACTATTTTATTTTCCAGGTCACTTATCTGTTCTTCTGCCTTAGTTATTCTGCTATTGATCTCTTCTAGAGAATTTTTAATTTCATTTATTGTGTTGTTCATCACTGTTTGTTTGCTCTTTAGTTCTTCTAGGTTCTTGTTAAATGTTTCTTGTATTTTCTCTATTCTATTTCCAAGATTTTGGATCATCTTTACTATCATTATTCTGAATTCTTTTTCAGGTAGACTGCATATTTCCTCTGCATTTGTTAGGTCTGGTGTGTTTTTAACTTGCTCCTTCATCTGCTGTGTGTTTCTCTGTCTTCTCATTTTGCTTAACTTACTGTGTTTGGGGTCTCCTTTTCACAGGCTGCAGGTTCATAGTTCCTGTTGTTTTTGGTGTCTGTCCCCAGTGGCTAAGGTTGGTTCAGTGGGTTGTGTAGGCTTCCTGGTGGAGGGGACTAGTGCCTGTGTTCTGGTGGATGAGGCTGGATCTTGTCTTTCTGGTGGGCATGTCCATGTCTGGTGGTGTGTTTTGGGGTGTCTGTGGCCTTATTATGATTTTAGGCAGCCTCTCTTCTACTGGATGGGGTTGTGTTCTTGTCTTGCTAGTTGTTTGGCATAGGGTGTCCAGTGCTGTAGCTTGCTGGTCGTTGAGTGAAGCTGAGTCTTGGCATCGAGATGGATATTTCTGGGAGATTTTTGCCGTTTGATATTACGTGGACCTGGAAGGTCTCTTGTGGACCAGTGTCCTGAAGTTGGCTCTCCCACCTCAGAGGCACAGCCCTGATGCCTGGCTGGAGCATGACGAGCCTTTCATCCACATGGCTCAGAATAAAAGGGAGACAAAATAGAAAGAAAGAAAGTAAAAAAGAAAGAAAGGAAGGAAGGAAGGAAGGAAGGAACGAAGGAACGAAGAAGATAAAATAACATAAAATAAAGTAAAATAAAATAAAGTTACTAAAATAAAAAACAATTATTAAGAAAAAAAATTTTAAAGCTAAAAAAAAAAAAATGGATGGACAGAACTCTCGGACAAATAGAAAAAGCAAAGCTATACAGACAAAAATCTCACACAGAAGCATACACATACACACTCACAGAAATAGAAAAAGTGAAAAAAATATATGTATCTTTGCTCCCAAAGTGCACCTCCTCAATTTGGGATGACTCATTGTCTATTCAGGTATTCCACAGATGCAGGGTACATCAAGATGATTGTGGAGATTTAATCCGCTGCTCCTGAGTCTGCTGGGAGAAATATCCCTTTCACTTCTTTGTTCGCACAGCTCCTGGGGTTCAGCTTTAGATTTGGAACCGCCTCTGCATGTAGGACACCTGAGGGCATCTGTTCTTCGCTCACACAGGATGGGGTTAAACAGCAGCTGCTTCAGGGGCTCTGGCTCACTCAGGCCAGGGGGGGTGGATATGGATGCAGGGCAAGCCTGCAGCGGCAGAGGCCAGCGTGACACTACAACAGCCTAAGGTGTGCCCTGTGTTCTCCCGGGGAAGTTGTCCCTGGATCACGGGACCCTGGCAGTGGCGGGCTGCACAGGCTCCTGGGAGGGGAGGTGTGGATAGTGACCTGTGCTTGCACACAGGCTTCTTGGTGGCTGCAGCAGCAGCCTTAGCATCCCATGCCTGTCTCTGGGGTCCGTGCTGATAGCCGCGGCTCGCGCCCGTCTCTGGAGCTCCTTTAAGCTGTGATCTTGATCCACTCTCCTCACGCACCAGGAAACAAAGAGGGAAGAAAAAGTCTCTTGCCTCTTCAGCAGGTCCAGACTTTTTCCTGGACTCCCTCCCGGCTAGCTGTGGCGCACTAGTCCCTCCAGGCTGTGTTGACGCCGCCAACCCCAGTCCTCTCCCTGGGATCCGATCACAGCCTGAGCCTCAGCTCCCAACCCCCACCTGCCCTGGCAGGTGATCAGACAAGCCTCTTGGGCTGGTGAGTGCTGGTTGGCACCGTTCCTCTGTGTGGGAATTTCTCCACTTTGCCCTCCACACCCATGTTGCTGCACTCTCCTCCGTGGCTCCGAAGCTCCACCCCCACCCCCGCCACCCACAGTCTCCGCCCATGAAGGGGCTTCCTAGTGTGTGGAAACCTTTCTTCCATCACAGCTCCCTCCCAGTGGTGCAGGTCCCGTCCCTATTCTTTTGTGTGTGTTTTTTCTTTTTCTTTTGCCCTACCCAAGTATGTGGGGAGTTTCTTGCCTTTTGGGAGGTCTGAGGTCTTCTGCCAGCATTCAGTAGGTGTTCTATAGGAGCTGTTCCACATGTAGATGTATTTCTGATGTATTTGTGGAGAGGAAGGTGATCTCCACGTCTTACTCTTCCGCCATCTTGAAAATGACAATACTACCCAAAGCAATCCACAGATTCAATGCAATCCCTTTTAAACTACCAATGGCATTTTTTCACAGAACTAGAACAAAAAATTTCACAATTTGTATGGAAACACAAAAGATCCCGAATAGTCAAAGCAATCATGAGAAAGAAAAACGGAGCTGGAGGAATCAGCCTCCCGGACTTCAGACAATACTACAAAGTTACAGCCATCAAGACAGTATGATACCGGCACAAAAACAGAAATATAGATCAATGGAACAGGATAGAAAGCCCAGAGATAAACCAACGCACATATGGTCATCTTATTTTTTATAAAGGAGGCAAGAATATACAATGGAGAAAAGACAGCCTCTTCCATAAGTGCTGCTGGGGAAACTGGACAGCTACCTGTAAAAGAATGAAATTAGAACACTCCCTAACACCATACACAAAAATAAACTCAAAATGGATTAAAGACCTAAATGTAAGGCCAGACACTATAAAACCCTTAGAGGAAAGCATAGGCAGAACACTCTATGACATAAATCACAGCAAGATCCTTTTTGATCCCCTTACTAGAGAAATGGAAATAAAAACAAAAATAAACAAATGGTACCTAATTAAACTTAAAAGCTTTTGCACAGCAAAGGAAACCATAAACAAGATGAAAAGACAACCCTCAGAATGGGAGAAAATATTTGCAAATGAAGCAACTGACAAAGGATTAATCTCCAAAATTTACAAGCAGCTCATGCAGCTCAATATCAAAAAAGCAAACAACGTAATCCAAAAGTAGGCAGAAGACCTATATAGACATTTCTCCAAAGAAGGTATACAGATAGCCAACAAACACATGAAAGAATGCTCAACATCACTATTCATTAGAGAAATGCAAATCAAAACTATAATGAGGTATCACCTCACACCAATCAGAATGGCCATCATCAAAATATCTACAAACAATAAATGCTGGAGAGGGTGTGGAGAAAAGGGAACCCTCTTGCACTGTTGGTGGGAATGTAAATTGATACAGCCACTATGGAGAACAGTAGGGAGGTTCCTTAAAAACTAAAACTAGAACTACCATACGACCTAGCAATCCCACTACTGGGGATACACCCTGAGAAAACCATAATTCAAAAAGAGTCATGTACCACAATGTTCATTACAGCTCTATTTACAATAGCCAGGACATGGAATCAACCTGACTGTCCATCGACAGATGAATGGGTAAAGAAGATGTGGCACCTATATACAATGGAATATTACTCAACCATAAAAAGAAACAAATTTGAATTATTTGTAGTGAGGTGGATGGACCTAGTGTCTGTCATGCAGAGTGAAGTAAGTCAGAAAGAGAAAAACAAATACCATATGCTAACACATATATATGGAATCTAAGAAAAAAAATGGTGAGGTAGAACCTAGGGGCAGGATGGGAATAAAGAGGCAGACCTATTAGAGAATGGACTTGAGGACATGGGGAGGGGGAAGGGTAAGCTGGGACAAAGTGAGAGAGTGGCATGGACATATATACACTACCAAACGTAAAAGAGATAGCTAGTGGGAAGCAGCCGCATAGCACAGGGAGATCAGCTTGGTGCTTTGTGTCCACTTAGAGGCGTAGGATAGGGAGCGTGGGAGGGAGGGAGACGCAGGAGGGAAGAGATATGGGGATATATGTATACGTATAGCTGATTCACTTTGTTATAAAGCAGAAACTAACACACCATTGTAAAGCAATTATACTCCAATAAAGATGTTTAAAAAAAAAAAGGAAAAGAAAGCTGGAGTAGCAATACTCATATCAGACAAAATGGACTTTAAAATAAAGACTGTTGTAAGAGATAAAGAGGGACACTACCTAATGATCAAGGGATCAATCCCAGAAGAAGATATATCAATTGTAAATATATATGCACTCAACATAGGAGCACCTCAATATATAAGGTAAATACTAGCAGCCATAAAGGGAGAAATCAATAGTAACACAATAATAGTGGGGGACTTTAACACCCCACTTTCAACAATGGACAGATCATCCAGATAGAAGATCAATAAGAACACACAGGCCTTAAATGACACATTAGACCAGATGGACTTAATTGATATTTAAATAACATTCCATCCAAAGGCAGCAGAATACACATTCTTCTCATGTGCACATGGATATTGTCCAGGATTGACCACATGCCAGGCCACAAAGCAAGCCTCACTTTCAATTTAAGAAAACTGAAATCATATGAAGCATATTTTCCGACCACAACACAATGAGATTAGAAGTAAACTACAAGAAAAAAACTAAAAAACGCAAACATGTGGAGGCTAAACAATATGCTGGTAAAAAACCAATGGATCACTGAAGAAATCAAAGAGGAAATAAAAATTACCTAGAGACAAAAGAAAATGAAAACACAATGATCAAAAACCAATGGGATGCAGCAAAAGAATTTCTAAGAGGGAAGTTTATAGCAATACAATTTTACCTCAGGAAACAAGAAAAATTTCAAATAAACAACTTATCCTTACATCTTAAACAAGTAAAGAAAGAAGAACAAACAAAATCTAAAGTTAGTAGAAGGAAAGGAATCATAAAAATCAGAGCAGAAATAAATGAAATAGAGACTAAGTAAGCAATAGCAAAGATCAATGAAAATAAAAGCTGGTTCTTTGGAAAGATAAAAATTGATAAACTTTTAGCCAGACTCATCAAAAAAAAAAAAGGGAGAGGACTGAAATCAATAAAATTAGAAATGAAAAAGGAGACGTTACAATGACACCACAGAAATACAATGGATCATAAGAGACTACTACAAGCAACTATACACCAATAAAATGGACAACCTAGAAGAAATGGACAAATTCTAGGAGAGGCACAATCTCCCAACACTAAACCAGGAAGAAATAGAAGATACGAACATAAAAATCACAAGTGGTGAAATTGAAACTGTGATTAAAAGACTCCCAACAAACAAAAGTCCAGGACCAGATGGCTTCACAGATGAATTCTATCAAACATTTAGAGAAGAGCTAACACTTATCCTTCTGAAACTGTCCAAAAAATTGCAGTGGAAGGAAAACTCCCAAACTCATTCTATGAGGCCATAATCACTCTGATACCAAAACCAGACAAAGATACCACAAAAAAAGAAAATTACAGGCCAATATCACTGATGAACATAGACACAAAAATCCTCAACAAAATACTACCAATCCAAATCCAACAATATATTAAAAGGATCATACAACATGATCAAGTGGGATTTATCCCAGGGATGCAAGGATTTTTCAATATCCACAAATTAATCAGTGTGATACACCACATCAACAAATTGAAGAATAAAAACCATATGATCATCTCAGTAGATTCAGAAAAAGCTTTTGACAAAATTCAACACCCATTTATGATAAAAAACCCTATAGAATGTGGGCATAGAGGGAATATATCTCAACATCATAAAGGCCATATAAAACAAACATACAGCTAACATCATACTCAATGGTGAAAAGCTGAAAGCATTTCCTCTAAGATCAGGAACAAAACAAGAATGTACACTCTCATCACTATTATTCAATTTAGTTTTGGAGGTCTTAGCTATGGCAATCAGAGAAGACAAAGAAATAAAGTGAATCCAAATGGGAAAAGAAGAAGTAAAGCTGTCACTGTTTGAAGATGACATGATACTATACACAGAAAATCCTAAAGATGCCACCAGAAAACTAGTAGAGCTCACCAGTGAATTTGGTAAAGTTGCAGGTTACAAAATTAATACACAGAAATCTGTTGCATTTCTATACACTAACAATGAAAGATCAGAAAGAGAAATTCAAGCAACATTTACCATTGCATCAAAAAAAATAAAATACCTAGGAATAAACCTACCTAAGGAGGCAAAACACCTGTACTCCGAAAACTATTATAAGATGCTGATGAAAGAAACTGAAGATGACACAAATAGATGGAAAGATATACCATGTTCTTGGATTGGAAGAATCAATATTGTCAAAATGACTGAACTACCTAAGGCAATCTACAGATTCAATGAAATCCCTATGAAATTACCAATGGCATTTTTCACAGAACTAGAACAAAAAAGCTTAAAATTTGTATGGAGACACAAAAGACCTCATATAGCCAAAGCAATCTTGTGAAAGAAAAACGGAGCTGGAGGAATCAGGTTCCCTGACTTCAGACTATACTACAAAGCTATAGTCATCAAAACAGTATGGTACTGGCACAAAAATAGAAATATAGATCAAGGGAACAGGATAGAAAGTCCAGAAATAAACCCACACACCTATGGTTAATTAATCTAAGACAAAGGAGGCAAGACTATACAATGGAGGAAAGACAGTCTCTTCAATAAATGGTTCTGAGAAAACCGGATAGCTACATGTAAAAAAATGAAATTAGAACATTCTTTAACATCATACACAAAAATAAACTCAAAATGGATTAAAGACCTAAATGTGAGACTGGATACTATAAAACTCTTAGAGGAAAACATAGGCAGAACACTCTCTGACATAAATCACAGCAACATCTTTTTCAATCTGACTCCCAGAATAATGGAAATAAAAACAAAAATAAACAAATGGGACTTAATTAAACTCAAAAACTTTTGCACAGCAAAGGAAACCATAAGCAAAATGAAAAGATAACCCACAGAATGGGAGAAAATATTTGCAAATGATGGGACCAACAAGTGATTAGTCTCCAAAATTTGCAAACAGCTCATGTAGCTTAATATCATCAAAACAAGCAACCCAATCAAAAAATGACAGAAGACCTATATAGATATTTCTCCAAAGAAGACATACAGATGGCCAAGGGGCACATGAAAAGATGTTCAACATTGCTAATTATTAGAGAAACGCAAATCAAAACTACAATGAGATATCACCTCACACCAGTCAGAATGGCTATCATCAAAAATCCACAAACAATAAATGCTGGAGAGAGTGTGGAGAAAAGGGAGCCCTCCTACACTGTTGCTGGGAATGTAAATTGGTGCAGCCACTATGGAGAACAGTATGGAGGTTCCTTATAAAACTAAAAATAGAGCTACCATATGATCCTGCATTCACACTCTTGGGCATTTATCCAGAGAAAAACATGGTTCAAAAGGATACGTGCACCCCAATGTTCATTGCAGCACTGTTTACAATAGCCAAGTCACGGAAGCAACCTAAATGTCCATCAACAGAGGAATGGATAAAGAAGATGTGGTACATATATACAATGGAATGTTTCTCAGCCATTAAAAAGTGAAAAATACTTGAGTCTGTCATATGTGTCATATATCATGTAAAATAGCACACATGTATTATCCTGTTTAATCTTCACAGCAGTTCTATGAGATACATACTACTGTTATTCCCCAAAGATGAGGCAATGAAGATTTAGAGATATAAGGTAACAATTAGTAATCTGAGGAAAGGGCATTTGAACTTAGGCACTCCAGATAATTTAACCATTATGCTAATTAACTCAGAACTAGTGGAATGTATATTTATTAGCAAGGGATCATCTGGGCTCGTTGAACGTCTACACTTTGCCACTAAAGTCTTAAGTCAGTACAATCTAGTAAGAGCAGGTATCTGTGTAATCACATTTTTCTCTCTGGGAAGGAAAATGCTCAATCAATAACATTAATATATAGGAATTAACTTTAAAGTGCTCTACATCGCTAATCATTAGAGAAACAAAAATCAAAACCACAGTGAGACATCACCTTCCACCTGTCAGAATAGCTATCATCAAAAAGTCTACTAATAAGAAATGTTGGCAAGGATGTTGAGAAAAGGGGATTCTTATACACTGTTAGTGGTAATGAATATTAGTGAAGCCACTATGGAAAACAATATAAATGTTTCTTTAAAAACTAAAAATAGAACTACCATATGATGCAGCAATTCCACTGCTGGGTATACATGCGAAGGTAATGAAAGTGCAAATTTGGAAATATACATGCACTCCAATGTTCATAGCAGAATTATTTGCAATAGCCATTATATGGGTCAACCTATGTGTTCACCAATAGATGAATGAATAAAGAAGATGTGGTATATATATATACACTAGAATATTTCCTAGCTATAAAAAAAGAATGAAATCCTGCCATTTGCAATGATGTGGATGGACCTACGCAGTATTATGCTTAGTGAAATAAATCAGACAGAGAAAGACAAATACTCCATGTTATCATTTGTATTTGGAATCACAAAATAAACCAAAGGAATTTATATATGAAAACAGAAACAGAGTCACTGATATAGAGAACAAACTAGTGGTTACCAGTGGGGAAAGGGAAGGAGGGAGGGGCAAGATAGGAGTATGGGATTAAGAGATATAAACTACTATGTATAAAATAGACAAGGAACAAGGATATATCTTAGAGCACAGGGAAATATAGCCATTGTTTCCTAATAACTTTAAATAGATTATAAACTACTAAAATATTGAATCATTATACTGTACACGTGAAAGTAATATAATATTGTAAATCAATTGTACTTAAATAAATAATTGCAGGGATATGCTGACAAAAGCTTTTGAAGTACATTGTTTTGTTTTGCTTTGTTACTTGGTTTGTTAGTTTGTTTTGTCTCTTAGTAGTGATTTTTATGATATGATCTTAGCCTGGACTAACAAGTGCTCTGAGATTGGGGTTACTGAGCTTAACACTGAAGTTGCTCTGAGATTGGGGTTACTGAGCTTAACACTGAAGGTTTTTTTTTCATTTTTTTGTAGAAAACATGACAGAAAAGTCCATGTAATTTTGTTTTTATGTACAAACATCCAGTAAATTATTAAATAAATGATTAAGACCCACCAAAATTTAAAAAGTATATAACATGAGTGCATTTTTATGGCTCACTTCGAATTCAAGTAAGAAATCTCTTGAGGCTCTTGCATTCCATAAAAATTTTGTCCTGAGTTGGCTATGGCTTTCAGTAGCTGCTATTCTTGATTATAATTATAGATTAGTGTTATTTTGCCTTCACAACAGCACTTTAGTTTGTTGTAGATTTGGTTAATTATAAAGTGATGCATACTTCAATTAAAACCTTTTTAAAAGTGTAATTTTTTTTAAAAAGGTGTTTAAGAAGTGCATGCATTGTGGTTCAAATATGAATGATTCACATCTCTATTGCTAAAAGAAACGCAATTATAATTTTAAAACAGCATGTTTGTATAGTGACACTCCATTTGAGAGTAGTAGCAGATATGGCAGAAGATCATTTTAAAAAGATTTCATTAAAATCTATTTGAGAACAATCTAAAGGCAAAGACTGTTTTGACCACCTAAATATTCTTAAAATATTAAAGACAGAATATTTAAAACCCACCCTAATTTAATATATATGTTTATATATATACCACATGTTTTCCCAAAAAAGATGTAAGAAAAGGGTAACAAAATATGCATGTATAATAAAACTGGTGTAAAATAATTTAAATGTAAAATTAGAATTAATGAAAGAAAATATTCTAACCATATTTATCATAATTATCATAACTAATATCAAATTAGGCTTGAGAATGTACCTTAATTTTGAAAAGGATATTAAGAACAATATCTTGTCCAGGAATTGAGATTTTTCAGTTAATTCACTTGTGTAGTCTAATGATTTTATAAATAATAATATTTAAATAGTGATTTATGTGTCATAACATTAATTAGTATAACAACTACTCCTCAACAATTAGAAATATACAAAACTTCTTTAAACAAATAACCTTCAGTATAATTACCAATAAATATTACATATCTGTCAGTTGAGTATCTCACTGTATCTGTGAGAAAAATGGCTGAGACACTTCAAATTGCAGGATTTCACTACTTAAGAGATCAATTATGCTAAATCCTTAGTTGAAGATAATATACTGCTGTAGTAATTTTAATTTTCTTGAATAATTGAAAAAAATAGACTATAAAAATATATTTCTTATTTATTTGGGTTGTTCAGTAAACTAATATATTTTTGCAATTTTCTTTTATCTAATTTAGTATTCAATTACTTTTATATTTAAAGCTATGACATTTATATATTAATACTTTTTCTGTCATATTTGTTTTACGTATTTTCCAATGTACCATTTAATTTTGTATATAGAACTTGTTTGAAAGGTGATAAAAACTATTGGTCTTTCTCTTCCTTTGCTGTTCTGCTTGCACAGCCTTGTTTTATCCAATAATCAGTCAAATATTTCATTTCATTTTTATTTATCTATTTATTTCTGAAATAAGGTAATCTGTGCTGACACCAGCAATAGCTTTTAAGTCACATAACCACCAGTCTGCTTGGGCAGGGATCAGTCAGAATAAATATGGACATGTGTTGGAACAGGTCCTGGAGAACCCTGCTCCTTCCAAGTGTTCACCCATCCTTCAGTTGCTGGTTAGGAAAAGAGCCAGGAAGGAGGGCAGGGGTCTCCCAGCAGAGTCTACATAACCACTTGCATGAAAGGATTTAGATATTTTTACTGTATGGCACTACTGGTGCACACTAGCAGATTATCTGCATTGGCTGAGAGAGGAGGTTCTAATGGAATTTTGCTTTCCTTGTAGCAGAGATTCCTCACATCAAATAATTTGACCAAGTAATCCATTTTTCCTTTGGTTTTAATTAGTGAAGGAAAAAAGACTCAGTTCAGCCTCCTATCAGTTCCTGTGAGTTTTGTTGTTGTTTTTCATGCATTTATTTTCTTTCATTTGTTTGTTTGCTTTCCCTAGGTCCAAGCACACTGGTATTTTTTAAAAAATATTAACATTATAGAAAATCCCTGTTACAGCAAAATGGTGGACTGAGTTTTGTAGGCACTTTCATTCTTTTAAAGAAAAAAATAGGAAAATTTCAGACAACTCTGAAAACTGTACATTTCCTTTGCCCTAAGGATTAGCCCAATCTTGAATATACTGAAGAAGAATAGTTTGGGCAACAAGTCAAGCAAATTAGGATGTTATTAATATGTATCTACCACTTAAATTGGACATGGTGTTGAGCAAGTTACTTAATTCCCTAAGCTTTTGTGTTTGCATCCAGAAAATAAGGATAATAATAGTTTTGAAGTGTTATAAATGTGTGTGTGTATTCATACATTGCATTCTATATATATATAGTATATACAATGTATATATAGATAAGATGTATATATAGATTAGAACTTGATCAAATAAATTATTATTACTAGTTTTATATAAAACCTCACTTCCCTTTCATTAGAATTAGGGTTTAAATAAGTCCCTTAAATTTCAATATGGGCCGAAAGATGGCATGAGTAAGGTAGGATCATACTTTTTCATAAGAAGTTTACTACTGTACCTAGGAGTACCTTAATTTCCACAAATTATTCCACCTGCAATGTCTGAAATTTTAAAAATACATGAAAAAAGAAAAAGATGTCACTGTATTGGAAGAGGCTAATCACTGAGTCAGCATTTAATCTCCTCCATGGATTTCCCTTACAATCCTCAAAACAAGACTTCATTGAAAGGGATTATAGCTTCCCTGAAAAAGCGTAATTAAAGGCGGGGCGGGGGGGAAGGATGGCTATCAAAAGCTTTACAGAAATCAATGAACTTTAAGATACTGGCTATTTCATAATTATTTTTCATAATTCCTTTTGGAAAGGATCCTTGGTCACAGCATAATTCACTTTCCTAAAAACTAGCATATATTCATGGATAATTTTATTGAGAATATCTTTTAGACACTTGAAGCATTAGAATTGAGAACACCTGGTAAGTTAGTTTGTGATACCAGCTGCAGCATATAGAAATACCTCTCTTTGCAATATCACTGCACTAAAAATCTAGATTTCTAGTCATTCGTAATACACGTTTGTGTAATTATACTAAAATTATTAGATATTGTTAATGTTATGTCCCTGACACATTAAGAAATTTGTCTTAATTGGGTTTTGTTTTTACTTTGTTCAAAATTTGTATTAAAACATCACTTTCATACCGTAATACTAAGGTTTATGTCTTCTCGAGGAGATTCCACTTTACTGAGCCCAGGATTTATGGACCCAACTCCTTCACTATACTTGAGCATCACTGGGAGTGGTGAAAGATGTTACAGTTGCCTAGGGTGAGCTGTGTCAAAGCAAAAACAAGAGGAACAAATGGAACACTAGAGTATATGCTCAAAGAAGACTGAGAAGTTTTAGTTTTCAATACTTTTCTAGAGGTTTTCTAAAATCACTATTTTTAAAAATATTTTCATTTTGGCTATAATATTCAAAACATGTTTTATAGGTTTGTTTTTTTCTGTTTAGTTGTCTCGGTATAAGCTAATTATATAAACAAATTGTTCTAAATTTTTAAATTCTTTGTTTTCTCTCTGGGATAGTTTCTGAAAGATGTTTTGCTTTAATTTCCCTGTGCCATAAAATTTTAATTTTCTTCCTCTATTTCTTGTTGATGAATTGCTAAGGATTTTCCCAAATTTATATAAGTGGAGACTAGTATTTACCAAATTCCTTATTACTTTTTATCTAAATGACATTGATGTGGTGTGGACACAATAAATCCCTGAAACACATCTACATTATATTCCTGCCTGCTTAGTAGATATCTATGGTCCACAAAATTCCATCTACATTTCTAATCTAATTGCACAGGATATGATCAAGACACATCTGCCTCTCGGAATTGTCCAGGTGTCTTGATGATTTTTATTTCTTGCTTATGATCACATTGTCAGTTCCAGGAATAGCATGTTTTCTTGACGAAGTTGAGTTATTTAGGGCATTATCAATTTTCATGAAAAGATCATTTTGAAACTTGAGCAATCAGACTTATTGTTATTTTAAAAATTCTGTCAAAGTATTACAGGGAAGATAATATAATACCTCTTATTTGCTGTAATATAATACTGTATAGAAAGAGGAAGTATAAAAAATATAAATATATGTTGATAATTGTTGAGGTTAATGATGGATGATGGATATGGTGAGGTTTTTTTATACTCTTTTCTCTATTTTATATATGTTTCAATACTGTCATTATGAAAATAACAAAGGAAAAATTATCCAAATAAAATGGGGCTTATAGAAAATACCACAAATTAAAGAAAATGAACATGAAAAATACCAAAAGAAAGCAATAAAAATATTTGTAAACTTTGAATGCATTAGAGTATCCTACATACTAAATCTATGGGTTGTGTTATAGCAGACTTACTTCATTAATTAGGACTCAATGTAAATAAGAGCTCCTTAAATATGTTCTCTACCAATAAGTTTTATAAGTAGCAATTATGTATTACTTGTGATTTTTGTTGTTATTTTTAAACGTTTTACCTGGTGTTAAACAGTCTTCTCTGATCTACTCCACATGGAAAAGAGCTTTACTGAAATAAAGAAGGAGTAGACTTCTTTTCTTTCAAAGATGGACTGGGAGTTTTGGGTTGGTAGATGCAAACTATTACATTTAGACTGGATAAACAACAAGGTCCTAATGTACAGCACAAGGAACTATACTCAATATCCTGTGATAAACCATAAGGGAAAAGAATAAAAAAAAAAAAAGACCTCCCCAACCTAAAACACCAACACATTTTTTTTTCTACCAAGCATTAGTGGGTCTTTCTTACGAAATGAATATGCCATTTTAACAGTAACATTATTTGAGCAGTTTAACTTAAGTATGCTAATGATTTAGTGTTTCGCTTTTTTTAATATTTAAATTATGTGGTTCTCTCCTATTTGACTACTTTAAAGTAATCTCTAGACCTGTGGTCAAAGATCTCCTTAAAGGGGGGCTGATTTGTTTCAGAAGCTTTTTGTTCATTTCTCCTAAAGGAAACTCAAGGCTTCAGAAAACCATATGGATTTCAACCATTTTAAATAGCCACAAGAAAAAGATTCAAAGGTTATGAGGGAGGCTAGGCATGATCTTCTCTGGGGGAGGGTCTCAACAAACAGTATTGATTCTCATCTACTTCGATGATGTACTTCTGCCTCAAGGCAGAGGACTGGCCCAGATGGCTTTGTAAGGTTCACTTCAATTCTACTGTTGGAAAAATACAGAAAATAGCCTTGATCAAATAGCCTTGATTGGATAGTTATATCCTCTCCCACCCAGTCTCTCTCTATCCTCTATCAATATTTCTCCTTCTAATGAAAAATACTAGATTCATATTTGAAATAGAATATCCTTTGGTTCCACACATTTGCACTTTCTATGGTATAACTTGTGGATTTCACTGCTTTTAAAGATAAGGAGATAGATGTCTTGACTCAAATAATTATTGAAAGATTTACAGAATAAAATGCATATATGTGATGCTACAACACAGTTCCAGACTACATTCAGTTTTAAAACACATTATTCTAAAAATGAACTTAGAAGCAAAACTCTGTCTTTTTGACACCACTCTTGCTTTGAATGGAGAAAAAATTGTAATTCTTATGAATTCAGCATTAATCTCAAAGTTCATTCAACCAACACTTTATTCTCTCAAGCTAGTCAACAATTGTTTTAACTAAATTTCTTTCTTTTTTACTTTATTGGAGAAGAAAATTAGTTTACCCACTGAATTATCTTCACAAATAGTCATTATTAAGGCACTTATTTCTGAATTCATTTTGAGCCTCTCCTGTAATCCTTACAAACTTCTACCTGCAAATTCTGACAAGTCAGCTGGTATTTATCTTTCACTTTTGGTAATAAAAAGAGTAATTTTTCTTGACATATTTTCTGAAAAGTTAAAATACAATGCAACTTAAATCTGAAAAGGCAATAACAACAGGAAGAGTTTGGAGTGTTTTCCACTAAAAAATGATAATGGTAAAGTGGATGGTTGATCTGCTCAATTGGGAAGTGAAAAAGCAAAACATACATTTTTACATGGAACCTCCTGATATTTATCTCATTGCTATTGTCACTTGGCTATAGGTTGTAGAAAGCATGTGTCATTTAATGCAGAGGCCTTACTTAATTGACTTATTGCCTAATTATAGGGTTAAGTGGAAATACATTTTAGTGAAGAATTTAAAACTTACAGTTGGATGACCAAATTTATATTTCTGCCATTCAGTAGCTGGTGCCTTAGCTAACTCTGTTTATTATATTTAGAACTCATTCACAAACATATATTATGTGCCACATCCTATGCTAACCCCCAACAAGACCCAATCAAAGCCCTTAAGAAAATCACAAGATGGGGCATTTAGCTATAGACATTACTATGTAATGGTATGCTAAAAATAATAACACCCACTGGAATCAAGAAAGGATCAGAAAGCATGTTCAGTTTCTTTCACTGAAAACAGAAATAATCACAGCTACCCTGGAAAAAAGCTCCTAGAATTTTTATGGGATTAAAAATGAAAATGGGGTTTATGTAAAAGCCCACTGTTAACTAAAAAGCACTGCCCACAAATTAAGACTTATTAGCAACTCTTTTAAAAATGAGTATGAACTATTTACTATTAAGATAAAAGAATGAATTTAATTCACCTTGCATGAATCTTCATCTATATTTTTTATATTGTAAAGAGTAAATGGAGGGAGAGTTAAACTAACAAGCTGTAATGCTTCTGACCAAAAATCTGGTATTAACAAGCAAAGAAAGACTTGAAGAAGACCACTGCAAAAATATGCTACATAATGAGGCTAATATTTGAAAGAGAAGAAATGGATTAAAGAATGGTAGAAATTCCTGAAAATTTTCTTTTTTCTAGATCTGAGTCTCCTCACATAAATTCAGAAAATGCTACTTCTGAAAGCCTTATGCAGACAAGGTGTTATGCTTTCTTAGGTGACACTGTTGTAAATTGCTGGATTGAATGTTCCAGCACCAGAATCACACTTGTTTTGTTACCCTGGATGGTGAGGACTGTCTCGAGGTGAAGAGAGTAAGCAAAAAATCACATTAGTGCCCTCACTTTAAGTCTACTATAGACTCTAGCCTGGCTGTTGTGGGAGTTTTAGGGAGGCAGGGCAAGGGCGCAAAACACATCTAGCAGAGTGGTCAGTAAATACTAACTTCTTTCCAGGGACATAATATAACAGGGTGAAATTTTAAAGCAGACCAAAAAAAAAAAAAAAAAAAAAGGAAAGAAAATAATGTGCACTTTCCAGTGACATTCTATGAATGCTTAAAAAGACAAAATGTAGCTAAATGTTCACAGTGTCCAATTACTTACAAAGCAGAGTTTAATTCACTAGTAGGAAGACATTTTTCACCAAGTCATATTATTCAACTTGTAATTCTCCAGTGGGAATGACAACACTCAGGTGAGGGTGGGGATGGTGATAATAAAGTGCTATGGATGTTGGCACTAGGATTCTAGCATTCTGTGTCATTTAGGCAGTTGTGTCGTACATTAACCTCTCAGGTCACCTGGCTGTTATCAGGAATTAATCAAAGGTCAAAGACCGCATGAGTGTTTAAATCCAAAAGTAGAGCTAACCTGTTTGGTTATATCTGGAAAAAGAGCAACTCCCGAATTCAAGCTGGGCCAAACTGGGAGGATGGAGACAATATCATACTGGCCTGCATAGGAAGAAGAGCGGGGGCCAGGAAAATCTTCTGAACTCTGAGTTATTGAGTATGGATGCAAATTTTTCACCTCCAGTAACTAATGTATTTTACTATTGTGCATTAATATAGGTGAGAATATTTCCTTATGTAAAAATTTGGAACTTTGTAGAACATAAGGAAAAAATATAAATTGATATAATAGGAATGCTTGTGACTTTCTCTATGTCCCAACTGAATAATAACTCTTTTCTAAAACTTAAAATACTAAGCAATTCAAAACGTACTTAGATATTTTCAGAATAGCTGGACCAGAAAACAGTGTCAACAACATTGTTATAACATTTTAAGTCAATGATATCAAGGAGAAAATCTTTAAAATCAATTAGAAAGTACTCTAGAAAAATTCCAATGTCATAGTCTAATTCAAAGACTTCATTTGATTTAGAGAAACGTTCATATATGTTGTAAAAGCAAACTACCTGACTTTAAAAATAATGATTTACATGATTCTGCAAGGGTAAATTAAATGTATCTACTGAATGTTTTCTAACAAGTTTTAGTCTTTTAACATGGTCTTTAACTCTTTCAAGTTATTTAGTATTCCTATACAAGTTATCTTAAGAATCAAGATATGCAATGTATATATTTAAAGTTGAATAACAAAAATAATATTTACTACTAATATGATGGAGAGACTGTCACTCAAAATCCAGCAACCCATCATGACAGCTTTGCTCTTTTTCTATCGGCAAATTATAAGAATGCCCACTCTTGCCACTTTTATTCAACATAATTTTGGAAGTCCTAGATACAGCAATTAGAGAAGAAAAAGAAATAAAAGGAATCCAAACTAGAAAAGAAGAAGTAAAACTGTCACTGTTTTCAGATGACACAATACTATATATAGAAAATCCTAAAGATGCTACCAGAAAACTACTAGAGCTCATCAATGAATTTGGTAAAGTTGCAGGATACAAAATTAATGCACAGAAATCTGTTATATTCTTATACACTAACAATGAAAGATCAGAAAGAGAAATTAAGGAAACAATCCCATTTACCATCGCATCAAAAAGAATAAAATACCTAGGAATAAACCTACCTAAGGAGGCAAAAAACTATTCCAAAAACTATAAGATGCTAATGAAAGAAATTGAAGAAGACACAACCAGATGGAAAGAATACCGTTTTTGGATTGGAGGAATCAATATTGTTAAAATGACTATACTACCCAAGGCTATCTATAGATTCAGTGCAATCCCTATCAAATTACTAATGCCATTTTTCATAGAACTAGAACAAATTTTAATTTTTTAAATTTGTATGGAAACACAAAAGACTCTGAATAGCCAAAGCAACCTTGAGAAAGAAAAATGCAGCTGGAGGAATCAGGCTCCCTGACTCCAGACTATACTACAAAGCTACAGTAATCAAGACAGTATGGTACTGGCACAAAAACAGAAATATAGATCAATGGAACAGAATAGAAAGCCCAGAAATAAACCCACACACCTATGGTCAATTAATCTATGACAAAGAGGCAAGACTATACAATGGAGAAAAGATAGTCTCTTCAATAAGTTGTGTTGGGAAAACAGGAGAGCTATATGTAAAAAATGAAATTAGAATATTCTTTAACACCATATGCAAAAATAAACTTGAAATGGATTAAAGACCTAAATGTAAGACCAGATACTATAAAACTCCTAGAGGAAAACACAGGCAGAACAAATGAATGGATAAAGAAGATGTGGTACATATACACAAAGGAACATTAGCCATAAAAAAGAACAAAATAATGCCATTTGCAGCAACATGGATGGATCTAGAGATTATCATACTAAGTGAAGTAAACCAGACTGTGTAAGACAAATATCATGATATCGCTTACATGCGGAATCTAAAAAAAAAACCAAAACAGAATACAAATGAACTTACAAAACAGAAAGAGACTCAGAGATATAGAAAACAATCTTATGGTTACCAAAGGGGAAAGGATGAGGGGATATATTAGGAGTTTGGGATTAACATGTACACTACTATATATAAAATAGATAACCAACAATGACCTACTGTATAGCACAGGGAAATATAATCAATATTTTATAATAACCTATAAGGAAAAATAATCTGAAAAAGAATATATATATATATATATATATATATATATGTGTGTATCTAAGTCTAAATCACTGTGCTGTACACCTAAAACTAACACGATACTGTAAATCAAGTATACTTTGATAAAAAAAAATCATGTTTAATGTAAGAAAGTAATGCTAAAGCATAGAAATAACAGAACTCTCAACAAAAAACTTAATGTATGTTCCTGAGATGTTTGCTTTTTCATTTTAAATGTTTTCATCATTTTTGTTGCTTATATCCTTGCTTTTGGCAGATTTAAAGCTCTTGCAAAATGTTAAAACAATAGCATTTATTTCTTGTATTTTGTTTTCATTACCATTATTTCAAATATTATATTTCAATATTCTATTTCTAATATAATTACATAATATTCTAAACTCCTAATAATAGTATAAGTCTGAACCTAGTTCTCATGTTCCTTAAATCACTTTTATGAATTTTATTTCAATTAAGAAATACTTTTTTATTGACTGATACCTGTATCAAATGCAACAAACTATCAAAAAGCATCAAGGCAATGCAAATATAAATAATAACATAAAGTTATTAATTTAAAAGGCAAAAGAAATACATTAAAAACATGAAGTAAAATGGAAAGAAAAGGAACGTTTTTCAAATCCTGTTTGAGGACTTTTACAGAAGTTAAAAAGTTGAATGAAATAGTAAGTTTTAGCTTTTCTTTGTGCAAACATTGAGGTGTCCATGGCAAAAAAAAAGAAACTCAGTATATTTGGAAACTCTTATATAATAGTAGCAAGTATGTCACTATTGGGAGAAAAAAATTTTATTTCTCACCCTGGGTTCTACATGGAAACTGGAATATATACACTCACGCACAAAAACACTTATACACACACATTTACCTACATATACATATATTGTTGGATACGCACATGTACAAATAGCAATATTTACATTCAAATGAAGAAAAATTGCACATTATCTGAATCTTTGTATAAATAAGGTTTTCATATATATTGTGCATGTAATAAAGTAATAATTCAACTGATATAGTAAGTAAATACAGTTTTTGCCAGTGTTCAAAGCCCCATTTCTGAGGGAAAAAGAGCTTTTTCTTTAAACTTAAATTTCAAAAGATCCTCCTGGTATCTTCCTCAGGTCTTTCCTTCTGGTGGGAAAAAAACTTTCTGACTAAATCTGTTTATCTACATTTGTTCAAATGTGTCTGGTGTGAATCTTATAGTGTAGGTACTTTGGTTAAAGTTTTATAGTAAAACATTAATTTTCCTTGTTGTGATTTTTGACTTTCCAGTGAAATTGAACTTGGTGTTTATCCCCATGAGAACATTATTATGCTCTATTGTTGCTGCAGTCAATGTTCCCTGTTATTTCACAAACCATTCTTTAAGGAATATATCCTTTCCACTAACCCATAGTGATTTTTTAAAAAGGTAGTCAATTTAAATGTTTGGATGCAGTTTAAAAGATGAAATAATTTGATTGTGCCAGACCTGACCTTCAGTTCTATGCAAGTCAAATGTAATCTACCCTTCAAATGAAAACATAAATTTAACTATGTGCGATATTTCTCTTTAAGTTCATATCTTAATACACATTGTTATTTCCTTAAAATCATTCTTAGGAGTTGCTTACTTGGGTCACAGATTAGGTGCAAAAACACACACACAGACACACACACGTACCCCTTTGTTTTGTTATGATATACACATACAACTTTAAACAACAAATTTGGTTGGATAAAAATCTATCATTGCTACCACATTATTTTATTAAGACAGCTGAGTATTGTTTTAGATTTTAGGAGCCCTATTATTCTTCAGGTTAAGATTTAATCACTTCCTAACATGGGAGAGCTGACAGATTACTTCTCAAGCAGTATTTCCAAGAGTAATCTTCAGTATAGATCAAACTCTTATATGAGAAAGACAAGAGTCTGAATGACTAGCCAAGTATCCTCAGACAATAAGCTTATATCAAGATCTTGAACATGTCTGTTCAAAATAAGAACGATATATCTAATGAAAGAAGCCCTTTATGTATTTTGGAAATCTTACTCACTGTAGTTTGGGGCTTTTGGTTGCAGATTAGATAATAGTATCAATTTAATTTTGCAAATACAGATGAACTATTTACCACATACAATTTACTATGAATTGACCAAAAAGACACCTATCAAAATGTAAGATAATTTACTGTATAGTTATTATTTTTCCTTTTCTATATACAAGAAGTTCCCTTTAGAATGACTGTCACAGGCCATTAATATCAAGCACTCTGTTCTTCCTGTTGCTATACAAGTAGTTTTATGTGTCCATTTCCAGCAGCAAATTTTAGCATTAGCAGACCCATCATTTGGCTCCAAAAAAAATTACCTCCAAACAAAAATAATTACTAGGTTTCTCATCTCAAATGAAAACCAAAATGATCTCTCCAATGAAACTTTAGAAAACATTACAAATATTTTGAAATGTTAAATTGAAAACTATAATCCAATAGTAGCTTAACTGAAAAATACTCTCATCAAATTTATGTATCACATATTGTTGACAGGGAGCTTTGCTTCAAATAGCTCACCTGATGAGATGGAAGAATTGTAAACTTGATATTTTAAATTTAACAGCATGTCCTCATATGCATGAAGCTACAGTAAATAAAATAGTGTAACTTATGATATGCATCAATGGTGAGAATTATAATGATAGTTTTAAATGTCAAAAGTAAATTTGAAGATTGAAAACAGATTTCCTGAAGAGAAAGTTACCAAGCATTTGTCACACGTTAAAGCAATGTAAAATGTACAAATCTGGTAGAAAATAGCAAAAGAGAAGACTATGTTATTTTGTTGAAGAGTTTGATAGGATTATGTGATCTTATTAAATGTTCTTTCTCTCTTATATTTTTATAGTTGTCAGTTTTTCAAACAATTTTTTTAGCAAAGAAATGTTTGGGTTTCAAGCTTCAGTGGCATTTAATTTTTTGTTGAAAATGAGTATGACAACTTTGCTAAACCCTAAGAAGAATAAATCTCTTTTAGAATCCAGAGACATTTTTAAAAAGGAAGATCATGATTAGTTACTTCTACTCTGAAAACTGTTTTCATATTTATGGCATACTTGGATGTTTATATTGAGAGGATAAAGAAAATAAGACCATATTTTATGGAATATAGGGTCTTGATTTTAATCAACTTTTTTTTTTTAAGCAGAAAGTGTTTATTTTTTTAAGATAATCAAGAGCAGAAGAAGATAAGCCTTCTATTCTTTTGCATCCACAAAAAGGAACTATGTTGAATTCAACTAAGTCTCTAATGTAATTCTTCTTTCATTTGGCATTTCTGTATCATAGTCTAAAAAATAGGAAACGGCTATGATCATACTGTTAATAAACACTACTCCTATGTTAACCTCCTGTTGACCTATTACTTACTAACACCACCCCTTAAACCCTTAAACAAATAAATGAAAGAACACCATAGACAAATTTGTAATGTCCTCCATAATTCACTTTGATTGACTACCTTTCTAATATATATTATTCACATGAACATTTGTTAGGGAGATTAACTACATAATTATCCTGTATCAACTGGGAATTTATTATTTATATATAAATTTGTTAGGGGGATTAGCTGTATAATTATCTTGTGTTAACTCAACTACATTTTTTTATACTATTCTTACTGAATTGTAAAGTAGCTTACAAATATGGATTGTGTTCAAATACTAGTTATGTGATCTTTGGCAAGTAATTTGACCCTTCTTACAGATGAGTTTCCTTATCTGTAAAATGGAAATAGATATAGTACCTTCCCAAAGGCTTAAGTAGATCAATATGTGTAAATTAGTTGGTTCTTTTGTCATTAGACTAGTAAGAAATTTACTTTATAAATTAATTAATATAAGAAAATGGAACCTAATAATTTCCTCTAGAAATTATCTGGGATGTTATAATAGAATGATATAAAAATAATATTTAGGACATACAAAATAATGTGTAATAATGTCACATTGATTTTGTTGCTGGGCAACTCTTGCCTGAAATCTTCCTTCGCTGTTTATACTTTATTCTTAATTTTCCAGGTTATTTTAGGTTTGTCTTCCTAGGATAAGTGGCTTTTAGAGCTACTGACAGATTGCTGCAGATGGAGAGGCAAATTACTGCCACAATGTTATCTCTTAATTGACCAGTAACAGGGGCTATATCATCATGTTCCTAGACACATGGCTTCTTCTGTAACCGGAATACAGTTGGCAATTGCAGCAGTGCCCTTACATAGAAAATATCCAATTAACTTTTCCATTCTATATCAGTTGTAAATTCTCCCTTCTGTCTGAACACTTTTGTTTCAGTCCTACTTGGCAATGGCGGGGGTGGTGCAGGTTGGGCAGGACAAATGACAAAAATAACTGGGAAGGTTGCATCCTTCCTGAGATTGAACCAGACATTTTAAGGAACCTGGGTTGCATGGTAATAGTTGTCTTCTACCCTGCACAATGGCTCAGGTTTCTTTCTAGATTTACAAAGCAAATAAAATTACTATTGGTTCTCTGATGCAGTTTTGAAGCTAAACTTGTGGAAATGATAATCTCACTATGGCTCAGCCTTTTCTTTTGCCTTTAGGCAGTCTCCTATCAATTTCCAAGACTTTATTCCTCAGGCCCATAAGAAGGGGCATTTTTATTAAATTAGTTAAAAGGTCCTTCAGTGAAAGCTCTAGGAATATGGTTTTAAATTTCACATTCATGAAACTTTCATCTATTTTTCCAAAACAGGGCTACAGTGATGGAATACTCGTGCAGAGACTGTCAAGCCTCCACACTGGAGCCCCTGTTATGAACTTGATTTGTCAATCATTCATCTATAATTAACACAACTAATAACACTTAAATTGACAATTACAAGCTCACAATGATATTTCTGTATTATAATGCAATTTTTCTGAGAGGGGCTACAGTTGATCACACATTGAAGAAGTTAAAAACTGGCTCTTCTCTGGAATATTCAATTAGAAGAACAGCCAAAATAAGCCTCAAGCTGTCCTAAGTCTCTGGCATTAAGTCATAGAATAGTATTAAAGACTGTAAATCAGCCTCATACAGGAACATGGAAAGCTGTTTTTATGTATGCTAGCATTTTTTTCCTAGAAACAATGACACAATTCTAGTAAAACAGAGAGCATCATTAATTTGTTTTACATATATGGTGAGTAAGTTCCCGGGTAAAATAATAATTTATATTTGATTCTCTACTTCTATCAATTCATTACATTACTTTGAAAAAAACTGAGTATTATACATAACTTTGAAGAAAAAAAAATCATTCCAAAAAACTGTTTAAGGCAATCTCCAGTGATTTTTTTATGATACAAAGTCCAAAATAGATTTAATGAAAGTTTTGTTTGCTAGTACATATATTATAATTATATGTTAATTATTGAGAAAGAAAAAAGTGATCTCTGACATCCAGGAGCTATTCTGGTAATATCAGCTAGGCTTTGGTGTTACTATTAACTGTCCTGGCACTCACAGCTAAGTGTGAATGTTCTCCTCTTCAACATAAATAATTTGAAAGAACATCAACATCAGACCAGTCACTCTGACCGTGATGAATCAAAACAAAAATAATATCACTATGTAATCATGTCTGAATACAAATAAAACAAGAATATTATCAAGGCACAAAATAATAAACATCTCCTACTGCTGCTTGCTTATAAATTATACCTTTGCCCCTGTCTAGTCTTCCCTCCCAATACTCAAGATTTAAAAATACCCAGTTATAGATTTACCAGGATTCTTGATAACATACAATCGGGAACAAATCCCCACTTCCTTAAATCTTCCCTTAATTCATCTGATGTGCTCTTACTGAGACTTCCTACAGCTCCCCAAGAAGTATCTTCTTCTTTGCTGCAATGAATAATAAATCTGACTTTTTAATCTATAGGTGTGTTTCAGGTGATATTTGGCTGGAAGTCATTGCCATGATATTATTTGGAACTTCATATTTCTAACAGGATACCTATGTGGAACTACAACTTTTATTTGAACAAATAAACAAACTTATGAACAAAATTATGAAAGACTGAATCCAATAAGACAGTTTTCTGAGAGAAACAGTGATCTTAGGCAATAGATGATTGGATTAATTTTTCTTTTGAGATGTGTTTTAAATTGGTTCTATATTTCTTGGGTCATGTTTGATTATTCTCCAAGTGTCGTGGTCTGCAGAGAATTTTCCCACATATGGTTTACACTCTAGTGAGGAAAACATGTGTGCATAGCACTATGATTATAGGCAGATTGTGAGCACTCTATGAAGGTTTAAAGGAACATGGAGATGGTAAGGGTGGAATGAATGTGTTAAGTCCCTGATTCAAGATTTGCTATAATACACATTTTGGCACTCTTCACTATACTACTTCTCTCAACCAAATACAAACTATTAAACGCTAAAGAATTGTGGGAAACCATGAAGCTCTAATACAGATTTTAAATTAAAAGATTCATAGTACAAAGAGAGGATACACAAAACAAATAAATATAATTAAAATCAATTTCATAAAAGATTAAAAATCAATCTGATGATTTATATGTAGTGAGAAAGAAACATAAAATAACAAGAGACTCAGAAAATAGTGGGTAGTTATAGTCATTTCACTAACACCATCAATTTCTATTTTGTGGTCTAATACAGAAACAAAACACAGGAACATGAATAATTTTTGTGATATTTTTCCAAATTTATGGAACCAAATTAATGAAACTAAATTTTTGTAATATTTTCCAAAGTTACTAATGCATAACTCTTTTTTAATTTTATCTTCCAAATTACATTTTTGGTATTTAATTATACAGCTAGAGTACAAGAAAAGTGTTTGGACAACTAGCACTGATCAGTAAGTAACCCAAAGTAGCTATTTTAAAAGAGAGTATAAAAATCCTCAATAAGCAAGCAAATTTTAAGAATTTCCTTTTTTCAAATAATACAGGATTCGTGCTAAGGAAAAGTTAACCTACTGAACACTAGTTTGATTATGTGTGCTTTTTAAAATCTGTCTTTGTGGCCCATTTATGTTACATTTCTATTACAAACAACTGTAATGAATTTACATTAGTAAAACTGAATGGGTGGTAGAGAATAACAATTACTTGTCTATCTAGGACTGGAGAAAAGTAAACATTTTTTCCTATTTTTAAATTTTTCATATTCAATATTATAGAAAATAAAATTATACATGACATTCTGTCTGTCATAACTGACACATTCCATATGTATAAGACATACATATCCACTCAGTGGACTTTATATTTTGCTGGATATTTTGTAAAGCTGGCAGTAACTTTTATTGTGTTGCAAGTACTTTATCATTCTTTTCTGTAAATAAGACTACTAGCAATTTTCTGAGTCTGCTCTTAGCAAGATAATCTATTGAAAACTAGATGTTGTTTCAGAGGAAGTTAGGATTTTGCAACTTCTACTCTTACCAATGGGCAGGAGCCACTAAAAGAGAAAGATCTGAAAATGAAATATAAGAAGCTTCAAATAGACCAGCTGAATAAACTATATTATTGATTTTTAAAGCATTTTTTTATTATCATTTTGGTCAGTTTATATGGTATTCTGAAACTCTGTTTTTGCTAATACTATAAAAATTTACTTCAAGAGCATGATAGAAAGTCAGTAATACTTTAAGACTTTTATCACATTAGTAACTTTCTTATGATATTAGAAATTCAATACAGGACAGAAAAGTCACTGAACCTATAGCTAAATTGCTAATATAATGCAGCACTTACCACTATGACATGAAATATGCATTTTACTCAATGCATTTCAATGCATTGAAAGCACTGAAATATGCTTTCAATTTTTCTTTTCTAGTCCTTTGAGTGATCTTTCTTTTGTTGTATTTTTTAACAATAAATATACAATAATGTGTAAAAGTTCACAAATAGTAAAACAGCAGGACACTGATTCTTCCAAAGACAAGAAAAAGGATATCTAAGAACGAATTGTGCTTCTGGGTTCATACAGCAGAAAACTCATGTTGTCCTAGAATACTTAAAAAGACAAAAAACTAGCATAACATTAAAAACTAAAGTTGTGACAAGATTATATTTTAGGATTTTATATTTACTAATTGAAATAGGAAGTATTTACTAATTGAAACTCAGATGGGGTGTTTTGAAAAATAATATAAAGGGTTAGTATCACATAGTTAATACTCTAAATACATACCACAAACTCTGATACACATGGGCTTTGCTTATTAGAAAAATGGGTGTATTATACAGAAAATTCCATCTGAAGTGACAAGTGAAATTCTTTCCATTTCTATTAAGTCAACATTTTGTTAAGTGACTAATCTGTGCCAAGGTTCATACAAGTAATGTGACGTGATAATAAGCTGTTCTTTTACTAGATTTTTTCAGTAATCAAAATCCTCAATATACAAAATGTTATACTCATTCATTTATTTTGTCATTCATCAAATATCTATGGTGCACTTACTGTATACCTTTAAACAGGTACTTTTCAATGTGTTTGGTATATAGTGTTGAACAAGATTGATAAAAGAAATGAAATGTGTGGAATATAATGAATTACTTTAGATAAGTTCTAGGAAATCAGTGTAACAGCACACTATGATAGCAAGAGATGGGGTTGGTGACATGCAGGGAAGATGGAATAAGTGACATTTGAATGGAGACCAGAAAAATGAGGAAGATCCATTAAGAAAATGAAGGAAAATAATCACACAAAAACTAAAACTTTGACATTATGTATTTTGCTACAGAGGTACAACACGCAATGCTGTTTAAAAAATATCTCTGATTTTAAAATAGTTTGAATCAACATGGTTATCAGAATTCTTTCTCATGGATCCCTTCTAATATGATAGTCAATAATACAAAAGGCATTAAACTAGTGCCTGCAACATAAATACCCAAGAGAGAATACCAGCAAGAAACAAGCTGATCAATGCAACAAAGCCAGGCAGTGAAAACACCAGGTATTGCTGAAGTCAAAGTACAGAGTGAGACTGAGAGCAGATAATTGATTGAAAGTGATTTTATGAAACTCTTAGACCATAAGATTCTGTATCCCCTCCAAAATCAGGTAAACCTCCCTCAATTCAGCAGATAATTGGGGGATTGCTCTCTGGACAGGATGAACCAAAAACAGTATGGCTTTGGTGACACCAGTATGGTTGAGGAAGGAGTAATGGGTTGTAGTGAAAAGAATGGCACCAAAAGAAATACCTACATAGGAACAGTAAGAAAAAAATGGTACAAAGGAGTAATGCTTTGAAAATACTGAAGGAAAAAAATAATGATTAGCCAGAGTGATACACTTAGAAAATTATCCATCAAGGTTAAGAGTACAATAAAACTTTTTTTTACAGATTTTGAATATTAAAAAAAAAAAATACTACCATTCACTTTTTCTCAAGAACTATCAGATGCTATTGTCCACAAACAAGAGACAGTAGCCGCATAATCAAACAAGCAAACAACAACAGCATCAACAAGAGAAACAATATAAGGAACAACAAAATGAAACATGAGATGAAGAATACATGGTGTCCAATTCATATGGGTGAGGAAGAAATTCACCAGAAGACTTGAAAAGTAGAGTATTGAGGTAAGTTATATATTAAGCTTTAATAATGACCAGGGAAGATTGGTGAAGAATACCAATCCCCAGTTGGATGTCTTTAAGTAAATGGAAACTATTGGAAGTTATACGACACCTTGTTTTAAAAGTTATGTGATATGTTTAATAGGAAATAAAACAAATTCAAAATGTTAGAAAATATGGCAAACTTTATTTTTTCTCTTTAAGAATATCAGCAGGATTTTTCAAATGGGCAAAAATGATAAAACTCACATGGTAAGGAGACCATATAAGAATAGCCTGGGAAATAGTTTTAAAAGAATACTAGTGTCAGGACTAATGATGCAAACTTTAAATTCATTATAATGATACATTACATAAAACAAATTACAACCAATTCATGAATAGACAGCAAATCAATGTAAAGAACATCCAGAAAAATATTCAAGTATCCAGAGAAGATGATATATGATAATGATATAAAGAAGTTCATATATGATAAAGAAGGCATATCAGAGCAACGGAGAAAAAAATAAAGTGAGATAAAATGGAATAATTGACCAATCTTCTGGAAAAATATACTCATCAAAAATTTTGAAATCCATAAAGATTAAACCAAAAATATTAAACATAGACAATTTAAAACATTTTAACCAAAACAATGGGAGTCAGAAAAAAATTGAATAGTTTCTTGAATGTGTCAAATTCTATATTCTATAAATAAATGAAAACAACTTCCAGTTAAAAAATATTTTAAAAAGATAATTTCAGACAAACAAAAACATGTAATTTCATCACTGATAGAATAAAAATGGATACTCTTTCTGCTATAAAAATTATGAGAAAATAAAGACTCAGTTTTATATAAAGACAGTAAATATGTGGGTATATATAACTAAATATTAATATATACAAAACTTTAAAAATTATGTGTTGTGAACTTTATAAATATAGAAGTACACTAATCTTGCAGAAAAATCAAGTAGGGTAAATATATAAATATGTATTAATATGTTCAAATTTACATGAGACTTTAGTAAGTCAAGGATGCATGTTATAATCTCTGAATTGTACTAGAGAGCTGGAGAAATAAAAGGGAAAAGACATTTAAAAATTAACATCAATCCAAAAAAAAAGAAACAAAAATGAAAACAAAATGGGTGTAAACAGAAAGTAAACAGTAAGATAATACATTTAAAATTAAATATGTTAATAATGAGGTCCAATGTAAATGAAGTATATGCTTCAACTAAAAGGAAAAAATTGTGGTGCTGGAAACAAAAAATGAAACTCATGTATATATGTTTTTGAGACACATAGATAAAATATAAAAATGCAGAAAGATTAAATATGAAAGAATGGAAAAAGACCATGCCAACATTTAGCAAAAGAAAGCTTGAAGACCATATTCATATTACACAAATAGACTTTAAGGTAAGAAACACTATCAATGATAGAGATATTTCAAAATGATGACAATTTGCTGGAAAATTGAGATAACTGTCCAAGGTGATGTCTAATACTGTATAGTCTGAAAATGCATAAAGCCAAAAAAAAAAAAAAAAAGATTTATTTGTGTGTAGAAAAAGAAATGTCCTGGATAATCCAAAATTTGTGGAGATTTTGACCTAAATCTACAGAGATAGTAATAAACAATCACTCATGTTTTGAAAAGAATATACATTTTAGTAAACATGTAAATGATTTGAACAATACACATGGTCATATTGATATATGTAAAATATTACACCAAAAGTATGTAGTATTTTAAAAATATGTATCCTGCATATTCTTTTCAAATTCATAGGGAATATTTACCAAAAATTGGCACTATATTGGACCAAAAAATATTTCTGTTTTCCATGAACATAAAGGAATTAAATTAAAAATTAAACCCCAAAATCAATTTATACAAAACTGGGCTATCGTTTCCATTTGGGCCTATAAAGAGCTTGGAAGTTGTCACTCCCAATCTCACGACAGGAAAAAGGCTGAAGAAGTGAATACTAACAACTCTTTTCAGATTCATGAGAGAAGTTAAGTGGCAGGGCAAACTACTGCCCTGGAATTTGGAAAGGCAGGTGAATACAGATATCTCAGCTTAACAGGAGCAGAGGCTGCTAAGGGCGGTGGGGGGCGGGGGGGCGGGGAGCAGCCATTGTGAAATAGGCCGGAAGCGTTCTCGTTCTTCATAACAAAGGCCTACCCTCAAGGGAAAGTATTTAACCAGAGCCCTAACCTACCTGAGGGAAGAGCAATTAGTCAACTTCATCCTCCTTCAGCCTTCTTTCTGTTACAAAAGTGGAGCGGAAAAAAAGCTAAGAAGTGCTCTTGAAGGTCACATCCCAAGCATTCTAGTCCACTAAGAAAAAAAAAAAGTGTTAATCATAAGATTATAGATTATACAGATTATTGTATACCTTACAACCACATCGACAGGACTCCAGCATAAGAGAATAAAAATATCGGATTAAAACTGAGAGAGCTGCATAACACATACTCCATTTAAAAAGGAGTTTCTAGGGAAACCAAAATACAACAGGGGAGACAAAAACAAGGACATTAGAGGAAATTGAAACCTCTGACATGTACAGTGATAGCAAACGTTAAACACAGTTTAACTTGTGGATGAAAAATTAATCAGTCAATCTAAAAAAGAAATGGAAAATTTTATTCAAGGCAAATTTGAGAATTATAACTCAGGAAGAGCACCTCAGAAAACTCTGCACAGCCCCTTAGAAGTCAAAGCACAGCTATGTAAGTTTTTTGAGACAGAGGGCTGTACATTAAATGATGTATTATTGACAGTTTACACAACTCAGATCTAAGCATCTTTGTGGCCCCTTACAAGATCAAGAAGGAATATTATCTTTTAGGGAGTTGTCTTATTGATGCTTAGGAGAATGTTGCTCTTTATGTTTGATCAGATATTTCTACCAATGGGGAGGTTTGATCGATGCATAATGCAGATACACAAAATGCACAGTGGGGGGAAAGGGGAGGCCAAAGGACAGAGAAAAATTTTCATGTTTAACTTCTTCTTGTCTTGCCATAAAATATAAATTTTATCTCACAAATCCTTAGCTAGGAAACAGAAAAACCTCACACTAAATGTGTATTTACCTCATTTTTTATTACTCAATACATCATATCTGTCTTTCAGCAAAAAATTACAAGACATACTAAAAGGTAGGAAAAACACAGTCTGAAGAGACAAAGGAAGCATCAAGAATCAGCTATGGTAGAGATTTTGAAAATATTAGACAAGGAATTTAAAATAACTATGATGAATATGCCAAAGGCTTGAAACCAAGCAGGACCCTGTGGGGCTCCTGGGCCCAAAAGCCTTTCTGAGTCCCCCATTTCCCGTTTGTAGGAAACAGGCTTGAGCCTCCATGACCTGAGTTCCAAAGGGCAGATGCAAGCAGATTTTAATCAGGGAAGGAAGGGGATGCAGAAACAAGGGAGAAGCAGTCAAGAAACAATAGTGCAGCCTTGGAGCAGGGTCCTGGTAGATTACAATTAAAGGGTTGGAGAATGGTATACCAGACTAACACTAATCCTACAAAGCTGGAGTAGCTAAATTAATTGTAGACAAAACAGACTTCAGAGCAAGAAAACTTATCAGGGATGATGAGGGGCATTAAATAATAATAAAGGAGTCAATTCTCCAAGTAGATACAATAAACCTTAACATGTTTGTGCCTAACAAGAAAGTGTCAAATATTGGAGGAAAACTGATAGACATGCAAGGGTAAATAGATGAATCCACACATAAACAGACACCTGATTTTTGATGAAGGAGCAAAGGGAATTCAATGGAAAAAAAGATAGTTTTTTAGCAAACAGTGCTAGAATAGCTGGGCATCTGCATACGACAACAACAAAAAATAAAATAAAATCTAGACATAGAATTTATACCTTTGACAAAGCTGAACTCAAAATGGATCATAGCCTTAAATTTAAACCCCAAAATATAAAACTTCTAGAAGATAACAGAAGAGAAAACCAACCCAGTCTGAAAAGGCTACGTACTATATGATTCCAACTAATATTGACATGACAAAAAGACAAAACTATAAAGACAATAAAAGAGATCAGTTAATGTCAGCAGTTGGGAAGAGTGGAGGAGGGATAAACTGATGAAACACAGTGGATTTTTAGGATAGAGAAATAATTCTGTATGCTACCATAATGGTGGATACATGACATGAATTTATGAAAACGCTTAAAACTGTACAACAAAAAAAGTGTGTCTTAAGGTAAATTTTAGAATTCAGCTAACAAAAATTAATTAAAAACAACAAAATGAAAAAAAAAGTTGTATGTTTGGGAATTAAGAAGTTAACTCTAAATAACCCATGGTCAAAGAAAACAATAAAAACTAAAAAAAATTCAGTAATTTTGACTGAAGAATCATGAAAATATTACATATAAAATACATGCAAGGAAAATAAAGCCATGTTTATGAGGAAATTCATTTTAGTACACAGTTTATGGTTTATAAAAATAGACCAAGAATAGCAAATCAAACCTAGGGTATCTTAAAGGTAGGAAAAAGTAAAGAATATAGGAGAAAATAATAAAAAGGAAAATAAGCATAACACAGAGTGCATCCACAAAGCCCAAAGTTGGTAATTTGAAGAGAAAGAAAAAAGGGGCACTGCTTCAGAGCCCATTCACATTAAAATTAGGTAATAAGATGATGTCATGGTAAAATATATACTATATATTTGAATATTTAATTAAAATGGACAAATTCCTAAATAAATACATTACCAAAATTTTAAAATGAAGAAATAGTAATTTTGATTAATTTTATATCTGTTGAATAGAACTGAGTATATCGCAAAGGAAAATAAAAACCGAGATAGCATCACTGTAAATTTCAAAAAGAAAAATATCAACCCAGCTGACACCTTGATTTTGTACTCCTGGCCTCTTGAACTGTGAGAGAATAAATCCCTGTTTTTATGAGCCCCCAAATTTATGGTAATTTGTTACTCCAGACCTAGAAAAGAAATGTAGAATTCGTGAGGTTTGGAAATATTCTCTGTCTTTATTTAAGTTGCTGTTATATAAACCTTTACTTTGTTTTCTGTCTCTCTCTCCCTCACCAACTGTTATATTTCAAAGAAAAAGAGGAAAAAATGTCATTTTACATCATGAAAATATTAGATGAAAACATGGGGATTATTATCATCATAACCTCAGAATGAGGAAAGCTTTCCTAAACAAGATATAAAATTGAACTGCAATAAAAATAAATGATAAATTTGATTACATAATACTTTAAAATTTGCATTTCTTAAAATATCAAGGAGTCCAAAGTCAAACAATGAATCAGGAAAACATATTTACAACATACAGGCAAGCACATACACATACACACACATACACACACACACACACGCACCACTATAAACCCTTTTTAAAAAAATGCAAAGCCTTTACATAAATCAGTGTAATAAAAATATCCTATTACAAAAAAAGTTGGTAAATGTCATAATCAGCAAGCTTACCAAAAAGAAAAATAACTTAGAAATATGTGAAAACATGCTCAACACACTCATGATTCAGTACATTGAAAGTTTTGTAAAGTATAATTCATATCTGTCAGATTAATGTTTATGCTAACAAGAGGTGGGGGTGAATATATATATATTCTCTCACATATTTTGGTTTGGAATATTAATTAGCTGAAACTTTATGTAGTATAACTTGGTAATGTCCTTCAAAGTTAAAACAACATATACTCTTTTAGTGAGCAATGCTACTTACATGAATTTAGTCCTTACCCACAACTAAGGATTCTGAACTAAAAGATATTCATCACTACATTATGAATTTTTATGTGTGCATAACTATTTTTTAAATTGCTATATATTTTTTTAAGTGATAAAGTTTAAATATCCAAATGAAGGACCAGGTATTATTAACTTTAGTTTATAATCATAATTCTTTTCCTAGCACTTGTTTATAAATAATATGTTTATTAAAATATTCCTAATATCTTATTTGATAAGGTGATGATTTTAGGATAGTGTTTCTTGGAAGGCTTTACAAAATTACAATTTGTTTGACAATGAAATATATTTCTTCTCAGGGAATAGAGATATTCTCAAAAGAATAATTTGGAACAGTTAAATATATCTTACAGGTAAGTTGAATTGTCTACAAGGACAAATAAAATAATGTTCATGGAAACATAACTAGCCACAATTCCCAGCTCACGATCTACAAAAATTACTATCAAGTACTTTTGTAAAAATTCACTAATGGATTCAACTTAACATACATTATAATTTTCCCAATTGTAGCAATTCATCTAAGAATTGGAAATACACTTTAAGCTGTATAATGTATTTAAAATAGTTTTCATTAAAGAATATGTTAAATTGAATTAATAATGTACAAGTATTCCCATAACTTGCAATGGTTGCATATTTTCTTCCAAAGTTCATTAAGAAGTTGTTCACACTTTTGCTATGTAAATATTATAAATATTGCTTAAATCCCAATAACTCATCAGAGTTTAATTTAGCTCATCAGAGAGCTATTAGCTTTAAGAGAATATGCGTATTACCATCATTCAACCTCTAATTCCCAAGTGTTTAGAAGCTACATTGGAGGCCACTGTAGAAATGCTCCCAATGCCTAGAAGCCTGCCCCTGAACTGAGCTCTCAAAAGAGTAACTTTCAACCTTGGATGCACATTACACCCATCTGAGGAGATATTTTCTTTTAAAATCCAATAGCCTTAATTTCAGAACAATTAGAATCTCTGGAGGGGGTACCAGACATCAGAGATTTTTTTTTGAAAAACATCCTTGTTGATTGCAATGCACAATCGAGTTTGAAAGTGATGACTCTAAAAGGCATTCCTGTTTTACACAAACCCCTCCTCACTTTCAGAAACCATTGATCTTCTGAAGATTATCATTACTTTTTTCAACATCCAGTTTTCACAGAAACAGAGACTCCTTGCTGTGCCGATACAGGATACATTTGTAGGAACAGGCCATTGATTATCTGAGTATTTTTTTTTTGTCTATTGTACCTGTAGTCAAAAGCTACATTTAACTACTGTACATCAAAAGAATAAAATATTTTGCAACAGTAATCTCAACCTTGGAAATAGTTAAAACTAAGTGGTCTTTCACTCCAAGCAAGAAAATTACAACTTCAAACTATTAAAATCATGATCAGAGTTGAGAAAGAGCATCTGCTTTAGCTTGTGTTAGAATAGCTACTAAATAAACTAGATCCAACTTTCCATTAGCCTTCTTCTTCTTCTGGTCTCTTGAGTCAAAATAGAATCTACACTTCTCTTATCCTCACAATTTGTGTATTCCCATTCTTATAACACTCATTAAGTCCTTCGTTCTCACTTTCACTTCAATTTAAAAATAATTATAAGCCTTTAATTCTCCACTTATATAAAAAATGCTTAATCATCTTTCTTTATATCTTCCTATCATGTTGCCTTTCCAACTTCTTTTGTCTCCATTAAATATATTAAATTCATGCTGTCTAGCCTATATGTCATTCCTCTACTTGTGTTTCTTTCCCATGTCTGATTCTTGTCTTCTCCACAGTTAAAACAACACTGAATTTACTATTTTAACAAGGATTAGATTGCATTAGAGTAACTATCAAACAAGTTTCATGCTTGTTTCCTCCTAGAGATAAAGAGGAATCTTTGTGGAAGATCTGCTTCACAATGATATCTTTGTGATCATCTTTACGAAATATGAGCATCGGCACGTGGAGAAGGGAAATCAAACTCTAGGTAGTGCACAGAATAAAATAATTACGATTCTTTTTGTTTGCAAATGAGGGAGAAACTAAACTCAATTTGCTACATGTTAGGTTATTGGCTACTGTAAGCAAAGAATCAAAAATAAACAATGCCAAACACAAGTTAAAGCAGTAAGGACAGATTTTAATCAGTAATATACTACTGCAATAGAAAAAACAGTATAGTGTGAACTGAATTCAACTTTGACTTATATAGAGTTGACTGAATATTTTAAAGGGAGAATGAAGGAATAGGGAGTGGGTGAGCAGAGCTTGGTGGAGTCAGGGAAGTAAAAAATTACAAAATCAACAAGAGACAGGCCTTGGTCCATGTGAAAGACATCTGGGTTTGCTAACTGATGTTTATCTACACCAGGCTCCTATCCTCCCACAGAAACTGAGAGACAGGCACCCTATCTCCAGCTGTTGGTAACCTTGTGTACAAACACTAAATTCTGTTGGCAACCTTATGTTTTCTCAGCTGACACTTTAAGGGAAGTAGAGTCATCCTAGGAATGTGGCCTTGGCTATTAAAAACCGTTCATGTTTGTTCAAGTCTTTATAGGCCAAGGTTGAGGCCTAGTCCAGAAAGGGTTCAGAGGAACCTGGCTACAGTTTGGTCAAGGAGAGAATCTCACAAATTAAGGAAAAAAATTATCACCCATGGCTGGATCCAGCAGCTCAAATGACTTCATCAATATTAATCTTTCTCTGCCTCACAGCTCTGTTTCCTTCCGTTTTGGCTTTGCTCCTTTCCTAAGCAAAATGATTCCTCTTGGTGATTCCCTGAGCTCTAAGCTTTTCTAGTCACTTCAGTAATTCCAATCGAGAAGAGTGTCTGTTCCTCTCCTAATCACTCAAGCAAAAGCTCCAAGAGTTTGACACTGCCTGAATCATATTACTCTCTCTGAGCCAAAATACTCTGGGTGAGTAACATGATGTTCTTGTCTACTGTATTTTGTCACATGACTACCCCTGGATCCAGAATTCTACTTAAATTATGTGGGCTAAGCTTCTACCCTTTCCCTCTGACGATCACAATGAATATGTTTTATATTTGACAATGTTGGTGTTAAGAGTCAATGCTGATGCTGTCAGTATACACTATGGGGTCACTTTCTCTAAAGATTTTTTTTATAAAAACATTTTTTACATAAAATGGAGAATAATTCAGATGGCAAGCAGAAAACTAAATCAGGTGCTCTTGACTGTTCCAGAACAGATGTTTCCAAAGTCAATTGTCTCCTCCCCAGGGACTATCTCCTTAAACATTGCTACCACTCCCTCCCATTCCTATCCACAATTCCCTGAGTAAGAGGCTCAAAATTTTCTTCCAAATAGTCTCTTATGACAGCCAGATTGTAGATCAGATTGGAATGTCAGTTTCCCAGCAGAACACCAAGATTCCCAACAGTATAGAGGTTGAACAAATACAATTCATGGCTATAACTTATGTGTTGTCCTCATCCCTCCGAACCTTAGGAGTTCAACAAGAATCTATTTTTCCTTCAGAAACATTCTTTAAAAATAGGAGATAAGATTTTAAAATAAATGCTGGGGTTGGAATTAAGAAAATATTATTTTCCTTCCTTAAGCATATTCTCACACCTGAAAAAAAGGTATTTTTTAAAAATTAAAATCATCTTTTATACAACTTTGTTAAAATTGCCCTCCCACTGTGAACCAACTTTCTGCAGTAATATTTTTAAAGTGTTCTGGTGCTAGGAATAATATTTAATTATGTGATTATCTTTCATGTGTGTGTAGTTAATTGTCCTTACGTCAAATGTAAATGATTTTGAACAATAAAAGTGAATGAGTAATGTTCTGGCTGTGAACAACAGATGTCATGTGGATTTTGATTTCTTAGGCATTTATAACTATTTCTTTTCAAGTCTAGAAAAGCAATTAGTTAAGATTATAGACTAATAGCCATTCAAATCTAGGTTTAAGAATGAAAAGCAGTATGAATCACAGGACTGCAGAACAGTATTTAGGGAAAAAAAATCACTATACTCATGTACTTTAAAATATGTCAAAATACAATTTTTATAAAATATGAATAGCCTAGCTATAATTTCTTAGGAAGATTTATGCCACTCTCATATATAAAGCAGTGTCTTTCTCTGCCTCTGACCAGTGCCTCATATGTCTTGCACATTGCAGACAATCTGTGTTTATTGAATGGTGTATATAAGAGTCAGAAAAATAATAAGGTTTACTTTATTAGTTTAGTGGGCATTCTCTGCTAGCTGACAGGCATCCATTCCCATTTTATTTGAGAAGAGCACTTTATTTTCTTATTGTGTTAGTTTCTGATATAGAGCAAAGTGATTCAGTTATACATATATATATTCTTTTTCATATTCTTTCCCATTATAGTTTATTACAAGGTATTGAATATAGTTCCCTATGCTATACAGTATGATCTCATTGTTTATCTGTTTTATATATAGTAGTGTATACCTGCTAATCCCAAAATCCTAGTTTATCCCTCCCATACCCCTTTTCTCCTTTGGTAACCATGAGTTTGTTTTCTATGTCTGTGAGGCTGTTTCTGTTTTTTAAAAATAAGTTCATTTGTATCATGTTTTAGATTCCACATATAAGTGATATCATATGGCATTTGTCTTTCTCTTTCTTACTTAACTTCACTTAGTATGATAATCTCCAGGTCCATCCATGTTGCTGCAAATGGCATTATTTCATTCTTTTTTATGGCTGAGTAGTATTTCATTGTATGTACCACATCTTTTTCCATTCTTCTGTCAATGGACATTAAAGACAACCTACTGAATGGAAGAAAATATTTGCAAACGATGAAACCGACAAGGGCTTAATTTCCAAAGTATACAAACAGCTCATACAACTCAACAACAAACAAATAAACAACCCAATTGAAAAATGGGCAGAAGACCTAAAAAGACATTTCTCCAAAGAAGACATACAGATGGCCAAAAGGCACATGAAAATATGTTCAGCATTGCTAGTTACGAGAGAAATGCAAATCAAAATTACAGTGAGATACTGTCTCACACTGGAAGCTCTATTTTTAGTTTTTAAGGAACTTTCATACTGTTCTCATAGTGACTGCACCAATTTACATTCCCATCAGTAGTGTAGGAGGGTTCCTTTATCTCCACACTCTCTCCAGCATTTATTAATTGTAGACATTTGGATGATGGCCATTCTGACTGGTGTGTGGTGATATCTTACTGTAGTTTTGATTTGCATTTCTCTAATAATTAGCGATGTTGAGCATCTTTTCATGTGTCTCTTGGCCATCTGTATATCTTCTTTGGAGAAACATCTATTTAGATTTGCCCATTTTTTGATTAGGTTGTTCTTTTTTTTTTTTTTTTTTTGATATTGAGCTGTATGAGCTGTTTGTATATTTTGGAAGTTAAGCCCTTGACAGTCACATTGTTTGCAAATATTTTCTCCCAGTCCATAGGTTGTCTTTTCATTTTGTTGATGGTTTGGTGCTATGCAAAAGCTTATAAGTTTGATTAGGTCCCATTTCTTTATTTTTGCTTTTGTTTCTATTGCATTGGGAGACTGACCTAAGAAAACATTGCTACCATTTATGTCAGAGAACGTTTTGCCTATGTTCTTTTCTAGGCGTTTTATGGTGTCATGTCTTATATTTAAGTCTTTAAGCCATTTTGAGTTTATTTTTGTGTATGGTGAGAGGGTGTGTTCTAACGTCATTGATTTACATGTGGTTGTCCAGCTTTCCCAACACCACTTGTCGAAGAGAATGTCTTTTTCCCATTGTATATTCTTGCCTCCTTTGTCAAAGATTAATTGATGGTAGTTGTGTGGGTTTATTTCTGGGGTCTCTATTCTGTTCCATTGATCCATATGTCTTTTGGTTTTTGTACCAATATCACACTGTTTTGATTACTTTAGCTTTGTAGTATTGTCTGAAGTCTGAGAAGGTTATACCTCCACCTTCGTTCTTTTTCCTCAGGATTTCTTTGACGATTCTGGTCTTTTATGGTTCCATATAAATTTTAGGATTGTTTGTTCCAGTTCTGTGAAAAATGCCATGGGTAATTTGATAGGGATACATTAAATCTATAGGTTGCTTTTGGTATTATGGCCATTTTAACAATATTAATTCTTCCAATCTAAGAGCATGGGATATCTTTCCATTTCTTTAAATCATCTTCAGTTTCTTTTATCACTGTTTTATAGTTCTTAGCATGTAAGTTTTTCACTGCCTTGGTGAGGTTTATTCCTAAATATTTTATTTTTTATGCAATTTTTAAAGGTTTTTTTTTTTCTTTTTACTTTCCCTTTCTGATATTTAGTTGTTAGTGTAAAGAAATGCAACAGATTTCTGTATATTGATCTTGTATCCTGCTACCTTACTGAATTTATTTATCAGTTCTAATAGTTTTTGTGTGGGGTCTTTAGGGTTTTCTATAGATAATATCATGTCATCTGCATTTATTGACACTTTTACCTTTTCCTTTACAATTTGGATACCTTTTATTTCTTTTTCTTGTCTGCTTGCTGTGGCTCGGCCTTCCAATATTATGTTGAAGAGAATTGGTGAGAGTAGGTATCCTTGCCTTGTTCCAGATTTTAGCAGAAAGGTTTTCAGCTTCTCACCATGGAATATTATGTTGGCTGTGGGTTTGTTATAAATATCTTTTATTATGTTAAGATATGTTCCCTCTATTCCTACTTTGGTATGAGTTTTTATCATGAGTAGACGTTGAATTTTATCAAATGCTTTTTCTGCATCTATTGAGATTACTTACTTTGCTATTTATAAAGTTGTGGAGCAAAAGTAATTCTCATTTGTGTTTGTGGGTATACAAAATAGTACAGCCACTCTGGAAGTCAGTTTGGCAGTTTTTTACAAAACTAAACATACTCTTGCCATGTGACCCACCAATGGCACTACTTAGTATCTACCCTAAGGAGTTGAAAATTTATGTCTACACAAATGCTTATCACAAGTTTTCTAATCACTAAAACTTGGAAGCAACTAAGACAGACATCAATAGATAAATGTATAAACAATCTGTGGTACCTTCATAATATGAAATATTACTTAGTGATAAAAAGAAATGAGTTATCAAATAATGATAAGATATGGAGGAACTTTAAAAGTATTTGCTAAGTGAAAGAAACCAATATAAAATTGTTTTCTAGTATGATTTTAATTATAGCACATTCTGGAAAAAGCAAAACTGTGAAGATGGTAAAAAGGTGAGTGGTTGCCATTAGTGGGGGTAGGGAAGGATAAATAAATGCAGCACAGGGGATGTTTTGAAGACAATTTTTTAGAGCAGTTACAGGTTTATAACAAAATTGAGAGTAAGATAAAGAGATTTTTCATATACCACCTGCCAAGGCACACATGCATAGCCTTCCCTATTGTCAAAGCACTTACCAAAATGGAACATTTTTAAGCAAGGATGAACCTACATTGGCACATGATAATCACTCAAAATCCAAAGTTTACCTTAGAGCTCACTATCGGTGGTGTACTTTTTATGGGTTTGAAAAACTATATAATCACATCCATAATTATAATATCATACAGAGTATTTCCACTCCCCCCTGAAAAAAAAAACCCTCTGTGCTCTGTCTGGGCCTGTTGCTTTCAGTTTCAGAAGGTTATTAATTATTGACACAATATCTTTAATAAATATAGGTCTTCTCTTATTGAGTGAGTTTTGGTAGATTGTATTTTTCAACAAATCGGTCCATTTCATTTATATTATCAAATTTGTAGGCATAGAGTTTTTCCTAGTATTTTTTTATTAACCTCTTATTTCTATTAACCTCTTCTTCAAAAGGTTATGTCCTCTCTTTCATTTCCAATACTGGTAATTTTTGTCTTCTCTGTTTTTTTCTTAGTCTGGCTAGAGACTTATCAATTTTATTGATCTTTTCAAAGCACCAGCTTTTGGTTTTGTTGATTTTCTCTACTGATTTCCTGTTTTCAATTGTTACTGATTTCTATTCTAATTCTTCTTATGTTTTTTCTTCTGCTTACTTTGGATCTAATTTGCTCTACTTTTTCAAGTTTCCTAAGGTAGAAACTTAGGTGATTTTAGATCTTTCTCCTTTTCTAACATATGCATTCAATGCCATAAATTTCCCTGTATATATTATTTTCACTTTGTCCCACAAATTTTCATTTGAATCAAAATATTATTACAGTTTCTTGAGATTTCTTCTTTAATCCAAGTATTATTTATAAGTGTGTTACACAATCTCCATATATTTTGGAATTTTCCAGTTTTCTTTGTTACTGACTTCTAGTTTAATTCCATCATGGTCTGAGAATACAAATTGTATAATTTTTATTCTTTTATATATGGTAAGGTGTGTTTTGTGGCACAGAAAATGGTCTATCTTAGTGAATGTTCCAAATGAGCCTGTGAGAAATGTTAATTCTGCTGTTGTTGGATGAAGTAGTTTATAGATGTCAATTATATACAGTTGATTGATGTTGTTGAGTTCAATTACGTCCTATGGATTTTCCACAGGGGATTTTTAAGGCAGTCAAATTATCCCATATGATAGTAGAATGATGAATATATGTCACACATTTATGAAAACCAATAGAATGTACAACAGCAAGAGTGAACCCTAATGTAAATTATTGACTTTAGTTAATATCAGTTATTGCTCATCAAATGTAACGAATGTAACCTAGTAGTGCAAGATATTAATGGGAAAATGGGATGGTGTAAGGATGTATATGAGAACTCTCTGTATTTTCTACTGAATTCTCCTGTAACCCTCTAACTACACAAATAGTTTAGTAATTAAAAAAATTAAATTAGAAACATATAAAAAAGAAAAGTATAAGTATATACACTTATATCCTATTAAATCTCTTCCTTTGGAAAATTAAGGGTCTATATATGAGCTTTTAATGTGTAAAAGTTTACAGATGATGGAATTTTTACATGTGAAATATATAGTTTTTGTCTAAAAAAAACCCTTAATGTTAGATATATTTCCAAATATTTGTTTTTAAATGCCTTTTATCTAGCACCTGTTTCTTTTGAAAATGATTACTTTTTATTATTTTAAAAACTTACCTTAAAATGTTGGATTTCATTTTTACTTATTTTTAAAAATGTTTCATAGTTATCATTTTATTAGCATACACATTCTATCTTAGAAAACATTGGTAATTTTGGAACACTTATCTTACAGTAGAAGGAAAATAAGTCATCAAACCATAAGTTTGAAATTTGTTCAATATTTTACCAAATGCACCTTGATTTTCCTGGAATAGTCACAATTTAGGCTTGTTGTTGCAACATCCTGTCCACTAAGTGCCATCTTTTATGTTGAAATGTGTCCCATTTGGACAATAAATTATACGGTCACCCTCAATAAGAAGGGATAACAGAATGGCACTTGAGAGATAATATCATCTTTAATTATCATTAAGAAAATTCTTGTCAATGACTCTGGCTTGTGTTTGACTCATGGCAGTGTGGCAGCATATTATGTGCCTTAACATAGAATGTATACGTTTTGTCATAAGTAAGTTATATCAGATCTTATTAGAAACAATGATGGGAATTCCCTGGCAGTCGAGTGGTTAGGACTCTGCGCTTTCACTGCCAAGGGCCCAGCTTCGATCCCTGGTCAGAGAACTAAGATCCCGCAAGCCACATGAGCACGGCCGAAAGAAAAAAAATGATACAATGGGGTTTCCCTGATGGGGCAGTGGTTGAGAGTCTGCCTGCCGATGCAGGGGACATGGGTTCGAGTCCTGGTCTGGGAGGATCCCACATGCCGCGGAGCAACTGGGCCTGTGAGCCACAACTACTGAGCCTGCGCATCTGGAGCCTATGCTCCACAACGGGAGAGGCCGCAATTGTGAGAGGCCCGCACACCGTGATGAAGAGTGGCCACCACTTGCCGCATCTGGAGAAGGCCCTCGCACAGAAACGAAGACCCAACACAGCCAAAAATAAATAAATAAATAAATAAATTTAAAAAAAACAAAAAACAAAAAACTGAAGCTCAGAGAAGGTTAGTCTAAAAAAAAAAATGATAGAAAGTTCGATTTTAGCAAAGAGTATATGTAAGTAATACGTTGTTTGCCAGAAATTCTTATACAATTTTCTGGGTAACATATACCTTCTCACCTAGTTTCTCATTTTCTTGGAAAGGGTTTTATGTGGGTCCAAGCTTGAGACTAGAGAATCTCACAAATAATAATCTGTTATGTTCTGAAATAACTGGGTTCTGAATATTAATATGTATATATGTAATGAGAGTAGGAAAAATTACACATATTTTTCCTAGATTAACTTCCCATTATAATGATGAGAAAATGTTGAGAGTTGACTTACTAATCCAAGTGTCCCTAATAATGCTAAAGCCCCAAATTTCTGGGTCACTATGTGAACCACAGTTTTGCTAAGACAGTGGAACTTCTGTTTTTAGATGAGTTTTACATAAGAATCAATAACACATAGGCAATTTAATGCAACTACTTGGCTATAAACTGCATCAGTAGACATATGTTTCTTTAATGTGTTCACTTTAATGTGGTAAAAGTAATTCTATTTGTATTCATACGCATTAGTTGCTGTTTTTATTTAGCAACAAATTTTAAGTATTGGGAATACTTTTATTTTGCCCTGGCTTTCCTTCATTCCCTGAACTTGTAACAACTTATTCATAAACTCACAGGGAAGACAGCAGGAGAACAATGATCCATCCTCGATTAAACATTACACTTTTACATCAAGGATAAAGAGGGTCCAGGGAAATTAATCCTTTGCCCTAGGAAGTTTATTAAAAATGCTAAATCAGGAGCTGATGGCAGCTTAAATAGCTTGAAGTAATTCTCTAGGGGAAATCTTCTAAAATCCTATCTGTTAAGGTAAGCTTGGTTCAAAAAGTGGCAAAGATCAAGGTAAGAAAAATAGCATAGCTATCAAACATTGCTGACCTTAAATGTTGAAGTTAAGAAACTAAAGAAAATATTTACACAACAGACACTATATGTCAATAAAAATCTATTTAGTACCAAAAGCTTGAATTATTTTTTTAACTTAAGAACTTAAATATCTGAAACTACCTCTGAATAGAAAAAAAGAGTCTCAAGATAACAAATTGGTGCTTAGTTAAACATTTATATTCATGCATGATTAGAGCATGCCTCCTACAAATATCTGCTGCAAAAACTACACAGATTAAAATGTTTCTGCAAATAAAACGTGGTCCCAGCTGCAGAATTTATTTATTAAGGAATAAGGAGATGGAAAAAATACTCCTATATATATTGCAATTGATTCAAGTGTGTGGCAAGTCTCACAAATTGTGACATATATAAAAATATATTGTACTCTGCAGTGAATTTTAGATAAAGATCAGTTAATAAGCATTTCAAGACTAGTATAAAAAGTAGGTTTTAAAAACTCTAAGAGATATTACCAGTTTTTGCTCTGATGTGTAAAAATCTTGGAAGTCATCACTCACATACTTATAATAAGAAACAAACTAAACAGATTGATAACCAACAACTCTTGTTAGGTCCACCAGAGAATTGAGTTCACATAACAAACCACTGTCCTGAAAACTGTAGACACAGACAAATAAAGAGAATCACAGCTTCCAGGGAAGAGAAATCACTGGAACAAGTCATAAATAGGAACACTTAACCAGTAATTTGCAAATGACTGTAAGCTGAATGTGGACTGGCTTGAGAGTTAAAATCTCTTGGAGGCCCAGACTCAGGAAGTACCTCTGAACTTTCATGAGTTTTACCTCTAGGACCCCTACTAGGTTCTCTTGATGAAGGTCAGAGAAAAATGACTTCCTACTTCCGGTGGTAGAGGAGGGGAGGGAATATAACAATTTTGAAATATGCCATGACCATTATGTTCTCCATAACAAATTGCCCTCATGGGAAAATACTTTATCAGAGCCTTATCTAACCAAGGGGAAGAGGAATTAGACAACTCCAGCTTCCAGGAGACTTTAGGTCTCACACAGGGAAGAAAAAATGGCTAAGAAATGTTTCTAAAGGTCACAGCCCAGGGACAGTGGCAGACTCCCAAAATGGATAATTAATTAAAAAAAAATTATAGAATGGTTCTCTCCCCCAATACCTTACAACCACATCCAGGGGTTCAGTATAGTAACAGTAAATTATAACTGAGATAGCTTCCAGACAGACTCTATTTAAGAGACAGTTTCTTGGAAAACCCAAAAACAGTAGTGGAGAAAAAAATAAGAGCATATAGGAAACTGAAGCCTCTGACCCTTCCAGTTACAGCAAACATTTAATGCTGCATAACTCCTAGCCAGATAAACATATAACCTCTCAAAAAAGGCCTATTTGCCTCAGTTCTTATTTCATGTTCAACTTTCAACGAAAAATTACAAGACATTACAACAAAAAATTACATGACATGGTAAAAAGGCAAGAAAAAATCATCGTCTGCAGAGACAAAACAAGCATCTAGAATCAGATAGGGAGAGATTTTGGAATTATCAGACAGGGAATTTAAAATAACTCTGATTAATATGCTGAGGGCTTTAATGAAAAATATTGGCAACATGAAAGAACAGATGAGGAATGTAAGTGAAGAGATGGAAACCATAAGAAAGAATCAAAAGGAAGTGCAAGAAATTAAAGAGTCAGTGAAATAATTAAATAATTCCTTTGATGGATTCGTCATTAAATTGCACACAGCTGAGGAAAGAATTGGTGAGCCTGAAGATATATGAATAGAAATTTCCCAAACTGAAAAAAAAAAAAGAAATGAAAACAAAAACCAAAAAAGAACAGAAGAGCCAAAAACTATGGGACTATAATAAAAAGTGAAACATGCACATAGGGGGAATATCAGAAGGAAAAGAGAGAGAAAAAACAGCAAGATAAATATTTGAACTAATAATTGCTGATAACTTTTCAAAATTAATGATTTACACTAAGGAGTCTGGAGAATGGCAAGCAGGGTAAATATTATAAACCTATACACAGGCATATCATATTCGAACTGCAGGAAATAAAAGACTCTTGAAAGAAGTCAAAGAAAAAAATGTTTTACTTTCAGAAGAGCAAAGAATAGAATTACATCAGACTTCTCTTCAAAAACAATACAAGCAAGAAGAAAGTGGAATGAAATATTTAAAGTGTTAAAAAAAACACACAACAACAATAACCTAGAAATATGTATCTTTTCAAATTATTCTCAAAAGTGAAAGACAAATAAAAATGTCCTCATATTAAAAAAATGAGGCGATTTGTCATCAGTAGATCTGCCTTGCAAGAATGGTAAAATAAAATCTTTTGTCTTTCTTATTCTTAATTGATTTAATAGAGCTATTTGTTCAAAATAATCACATCAACAATATATCAGGTGATTATAGCTTATGGATAAGTAAAATAAATGAGAACAATGTTTTAAAAGAAGGTGGGGGGGATGAATTAGGAATATTCAGTTATAAGGAGAAAGGTCAATCCCAAACAAATAAGAATATCAATTTGTAAAATCTAGGACCATGTCAAGGTAACAGAAAGAATTTTGTTTTTGGGAAAGAAGAATCTTTTTGAGGCAGAAAAGGAAACAATGATGTGTGAATACAAGGGTAAACTACATTTGAAGAGTGGTGAAATTGAAGGAGCTCATGCCAAATGACCTCCACCCTCAATGAATTAGGTGGGATGACTTTCTGTTGAAAGAGAAGAATGATATTGAAAATGACATTAAAATAGAGGTCTAGGATGGGATAGACAAATTTAAAATATTTCTACAGGGAGATAATTAATATGGGTTAACTAAACAGATGGCTAGGCAGAGATCAAAAGCTAGGGGAGATTAAATATCACATATTATAGTGAATACCTGTCACATGTTTCTATGAGCATTTCCAGCCATATAAGGCTGAACAGGAGCAAAAAATGAAGTAAATACACAGGCAGAATATTTGCTTAGGGAGCACTATTTTTTATTTGTTTACTTGCCTAAACTTTAATTGTCTAAATTTCTGCTCTCTTTATTGGCACTACCTCCTATTTGTTTTCAGTCGTTACAATGAAATCAAAAGTACTGTCTCTAGTCTTCCTGGATGATGGATAGGAAAAGATGGGGAAAATGTAGGGTCATAATGTGTCTAAATTTTTTTTAAGCTTTTAATGATCTTACTCTACTTAGTATGTAGGAGCTGAAAGAGAGTAAAGTCCCCTACATACGAAAATTTAACTTGCAAACTTTCAAAGATGTGAACTTGTGTTCACACGTCCAACCACATAAGTTACTTCACGTGTCTGGCATATATTGTCACGTGGGTGCATCCTCTACAAGTGGCTGTGCTTTACTGTACTGTGTTTGTTTTTTATGTATTATTTGTGTGAAAAATATTATAAACCTATTACAGCACAGTACTATATAGCCAATTGTGTTAGTTGGGTACCTAGGCTAACTTTGTTGGACTTAGGAACAAACTGAACTTACGAACGGAACGGGACTCATTCGTATGTAGGGGACTTAGGGTATTTCTTCCACCCTAACAATGAGAAAAGGCCAAGTAATCCAAGTAACTTTTCTGAAACTATCAGACATAGGGTGCCACAAGGCAACCAAATAAATTGAATTCCAAAGCATGACTCTCCTGGGAGAGATGACACATAGAAAGTTTTTTACCTTTGGAAAAGCATGGAAAAGATTGGTTACTCTACAAAAGGGTAAGAAGAAATTAGCTAAAATATTAACTGATTCTTAAAGGCCAAATGTGGAACACTTGTTTGAAAAATCTGGTAGCTCCAAACCCAAGGTGACTTTGTAGACCTCCAAAGGGTGCTCATAAGAATGATTGGGGGCAAGGCAGAAAATCAAAGAGAACCATTCTCTATGATACAGGATACAGAGGTTATTAGCTCCTGCTTGAGAAAGACAGAAAGCCGTGCCCATTTCCCTCAGAACCATTTCTCATTGGAGCAAAAATCTTAGGCTGCTGGTAAACGATAGCAAACTCTCCATCTCCCAGGGATGAGGAAAAATCTATTGATTCTGGGGATTGGGTTTGAAAGAAGAAAAACATATCTGCATCTGAGGAAATATAAGAACACTCTCACCAATAGGATGCAAGTAAAGAGCCATTGTAGCTGGTGAAATGTTAGAAGTAGGGTTGCTGGATTCAGCAAATAAAAATACAAGACTGCCAGTTAAATTTCAAACACAAAACAAATAACTTTTTAGTATATTTTTTTACCACATGAAACACACTTGCATTAATAGTATATTCTATAAGACATACTTATACTACAAATGACTTACTGTTTTTCTGAAATTCAAATTTAACAGGGAATTTTGTATTTTAGCTGTCAACCCTATGCAAAAGCAAAAGACCTCTGTCCATGAGGGAGGAGCAAGAAATGCTCTTGTGCCTAGATTCTGTTTGCTCTATAGTCAAAATTCATGTAGTATCTGACATGTTTCAGCAGCTAATCTTCTGCTGTCACTTCTCACCTGAATTATTGGGAAAGTCTTTTAACCAGTATAACTGCTTTCTTCCTCACCACATATAGTCAATTCTCAATATAGCAGTCAGAATTTGCTATTAAAACCTAGGTCACATCATGTTATCCTTAGCTCAAGTCCTTTGATGGCTTCTGATAAGTAGAAAATCTCAGAAGAAAAGCCAAAGTTCTTGTGGCCTACTAGGTCCTAAAAAGTCTAGCCCCTTTTCTGTTGATTTTCTCCACCCCAGCAATAGAACCTCTTGCTGTTTATAGAATTTGCCAATCGTATTAGGGCCTTTGTGCTTGCTATTCGCTCTGCCTGGAAGGTTTTTCTCCCCGTTATCAACACATGGCTCTCCTCTCATCTTTTGGATCTTTCCTCAAATGGTAGTTGTTAACTGAGGCCTTCTGTAACAGTGCTTTCCAAAATTATATCTCACCATTCTCATCCATCACTCTCTGTTCTCATCATGCTTTATTGTTAGTCACCTAAGACACCATATATTTTATTTATTTATGTGCTTGTTTTCTATCTCCCTTCACTAAATGGGGATTGGGGAAACACGTTTGTTTTATTCACAGCTATGTCCCAGAATTTAGAAGAATTCCTGGAAACATAAATGATGCTCAATAAATGTGTTAAATAAATGAAGCAATACACAAATGAATGAATGAATGAATTAAAGCATAAATGACCAAATGTTGCTATCAAAATGACAATGTATTATTTTAGAACATTTTTTATAATACTGTTGTAGAGATGTTGATTAAAACATGGTACATTTATATGTTGTTCCTTCTGAGTATTCATCACATTAGAGTATGACTTTTCTTGAGTCCTTAGGATACTGCAGTAACTCTCAATCTCACAGTAAGTTTCTATATTGATATAAAGTGCTGCCTCAAATGGGATACACTGTAGCCTTTTAATACCAACATTCACCATGCAAAAATATATGCATGGCCTATAACTTCTGTGGAATAGTCTACATTGTGGAATAGGAGTGATCCCAAGGCAGAGCTTAAAATAAGCAAATAGGTCAAATGTTCAATTTACATGCAATATTTTTAATTACTTGGCATATCTTTTTAAATGAAATGTTCAGACCCTTTCAAACCACTGTGACACTAAACTTAAATAGGAGGAATACCAGGAGCCCCATGTGTTTCATCTTTTTTAATGCTCCAAGTAAAATGAATCTTTTGATTTTTTTCATCCTGAAAATGTCTCTAAAGAGCCAGTGGTTTAAATGCAAAGTTCTTCCCTTAAGGAAAAGGTTCGAAGTTTTCATTTTCCAAGAGTAAAATATTACTTTCTCACATGAAAGTTTTGTCTATTTTATTGCTGGAATTGAAAAAAGAAAAAATCTCAGAACTTCTTTAATATAGCCCAATTCATCAAACTGATTCTTTCTTGCTCTAGGTTATTTCTCATTGATATTCCCTTTGGTTGCTAGAAATTTCTAAATTAGTGTTTCATACATCTATGTGGCACACATTATTTAGCTAACTATTACCTTTCATTTGTATTCATTATGTGTGTATGTGACTTTATCATTGCTCAGCATTATAATAACCATAAAGGAGTGATTTATATTGCTATGGATACAGAGATAAAAGTATTTCATTTGAAAATCAGCATCTTCTCTTATTATAATTTGTTACAAAAGGAACTTCATTAAACATAAAATGTCACTATTTTTTTATCATTGTATGAGTGTGTGTGTTTTTATTATGGTATCAGTGAACAACAGCTTTCAGTATCTGTTTGTTTGCTTGTTTGTTTAACTTACTTAAATCTATATGTCTTTTAAACCGTAAAATATTGCCTTTTATAGTTGAAAGAGAAATGAAGTAATAATGACAGTAATACCTGCATATTCTAGGTAAAAAACTTTATGCCTTGTATAAATTATGCTCTGCCAAATTAATTAAAGTGGGAATTTACACCCCAGAATGACAATTTATTTTTCTTTTTAATTTTTTTGGAGAATGTACATAACTGCTTTGAATTTTATCTTGTTACAAAATATAAACAAGCCCTACTCTTGCATTCATCTCTTTAGATGAAGTAATAGCAAGATTCACTTTAAGAAGTATTTTCAATTCTAATTTTTATGAAAATATGTATTCCATATACATATATTGAAGAAACAATGAGCATAATCTCTACTGATTTCACAGGTGACAGTTTGTAATCATTAAATAGCATAAATCATTAAAATATAAAGAATAAAGGCCATTTATTATTAAAAAACAACTAGTATTAAATTTTAAAAATTTCTGTCTCCTACTTTTTTACTTTGCAAAATTTAAATATATAGATGTTCCTATACAATGATACCATTGCTTACTTTAAAATAGAAGTAATTATATTTACATTTAAATATATTTAAACCACAAACATCATCTTTACAATTCTGGTGGGCAGTCTGTGATGGTTAATTTTATGTGCCAACTTGACTACATATTTGGTCAAGCACCAGTCTAGGTATTATTGTGAAAGTACTTTTAAAATAAGATTAACATTAAATTAGTAGACTTTTGAGCAAAACAGGTTAACCTCCATAATCTCCAACCTCATCCAACCAGTTGAAGGCCATAAGAGAAAAAGGTTGAGGTTCCTCAAAGAAAAATGAATTCTGCCTATAGACTGCCTTCAGACTGCAGCTATGACATCGATTCTTCCTTGGTCATCTAGCCTGCCTGCCTGCCTTTCAGATATTGGACTTATAAGTCCCTATGACTGCATAAGCCAACCTTAAAGTCTCTTTCTCATACACAACCCCCACCCCCAACCCACACACAAGCACACACAAAAACATCCTGTTGGCTCTGTTTCTCTGGAGAACCCTAACACACACTCTTACAGTGATCTTTATTGCAAACATCCTTCACTTATGGACTGATGCCACCTCTCCTGTAGCCTTTCCCCTGGCCTTTGTTCCTCTGATCCTTCCCAAGCCACCAAAACTCACTACTTTGGCCATAGAAGCTTTTGTGGGAGAGAAATAAGACTTGGAATTTTTGGTGGTCTTATAAATTCAGAGGTGGAATAATGGAGGAAACTGGAATGATAAAACAAATGACGCTCAAACTAACCCAGAAAATAATCATCCTTGGTAGAGATAAATTCAGTAGCCAATTTCAAGAGAGGACTGCCTTTAGATACAGTCACTATAAATTTTAAGATTATATCATTTTTTAAAGTTTAAGGCTTTAAAGGGGTAATAATCACATAGTAGTATGAAACAGTTAAATCATATTACATTCTTCCTAAAATATAGCTAAATCAGCAGTCCTTAATTAACAGGAGTTTTGATCACATAGTAAGGCAATGACTTTGAACTATGAAATACTTTGGAGCAGCTGGGTGGAATGGGTTGACTGGAGGTTACAGGGTGGGTGCTTTAACGATGGATACAACTCAAAACATTTTAGAGGAAGGAAACTGGGTAAGAAAAGGGTACTGGAATGGAGAATAGATACCAATGATATTAGTAACAATGATAATAAATAATACCACAGCTTTGTTTAATATTTAACCTATTCTCAGAAAAATAAGGAATCTCTGCTTCTTCCTTCTGATATATCATTGTTTTCTTATCCTAGTATTCAGAATTCAGTCCAGAAGTATTAGCATTTCATTTTTCTACATTAGATTTTGTAGCCATTTAAAGGCTAAGCTGAGAACTGAATAAATTTAATATTTTTTCCATTGAGGTATGTGCTCTGAGTTATAAATAATCAACTTAAAACTGAAGGGTAAAAACACAATTTATTTGTAATTTTGAGGCCTGCCAATATTATTACGTGTCATCAGTCACTTTTAAGACAATGCAAAGTTTAAAATATTTGCCAACATTTTTGGATCTCGGTTCATAAAGACTTTCCATGATGATTTAATTATTCCAAACCATAAAAAGCTCTGCCAATGTTTACCAGTGGGGTTTTAAAATTGAACAATATTGTTATTGCTTTGTGATTTTGAAAGTTTGATTGCTATGGGAACATATTTTTCAGTTAGTTGTTTGATATGAAAAGTTCTTGAAATATGATAACATTCCATTTAGACATGAATTGTATCAAATTGTGCCTTTATAAAGCAAATAAAATTCAATATTTTTCAAAACAAGAAAGCATATGGAAAAATTTAAAACTTTTTGCATATACATAATCAAATGAAATAAATTACTATTTCCTGAATATCTATTCAGGAAGAGGAAATGAACACTGATTAGACAAAATATGAGGAGAGTAAAATGGAGAACCTTCATTTAAAAGCCAATACATAGAGGAGGAGCTTCAAGATGGTGGAAGAGTAAGACCCGGAGATTGTCTTCCTCCCCACAAATACATCAGAAATACATCTACATGTGGAACAACTCCTACAGAACACCTACTGAATGCTAGCAGAAGAACTCAGACCTCCTAAAGTCAAGAAACTCCCCACATACCTGGGTAGGGTAAAAGAAAAAAGGAAAAACAGACACAAAACAATAGGGATGGGACCAGCACCAGTGGGAGGTAGCTGTGAAGGAGGAAAGGTTTCCACACACTAGGAAGCCCCTTCGCGGGTGGAGACTGCCAGTGGCGGAGGGGGGAGGCTTCGGAGCCACGGAGGAGAGCGCAGCAACAGGGGTGCAGAGGGCAAAGCAGAGAGATTCCCGCAAGAGGATCGGTGCCGACCAGCACTCACCAGCCCGAGAGGCTTGTCTGCTCACCCGCCGGGGTGGGCGGGTGCTGGGAGCTGAGGCTTGGGCTTCGGTTGGATCGCAGGGAGTGGACTGGGGTTGGCTGCGTGAACACAGCCTGAAGGGGGCTAGTGCGTCACAGCTAGACGGGAAGGAGTCCGGGAAAAAGTCTGGAGCTGCCAAAGAGACAAGAGACTTTTTCTTACCTCTGTTTCCTGGTGCGCGAGGAGAGGGGATTAAAAGGGCCGCTTAAAGGAGCTCTAGAGATCAGAGCGAGCTGCGGCTATCAGCGTGGTCCACAGAGACGGGCATGAGATGCTAAGGCTGCTACTGCAGCCTGTGTGCAAGCACAGGTCACTATCCACACCTCCCCTCCTGGGAGCCTGTGCAGTCCGCCACTGCCAGGCTCCCATGATCCAGGGACAACTTCCCCGGGGGAACACACGGCACACCTCACGCTGGTGCAATGTCATGCTGGCCTCTGCTGCCGCAGCCTCGCCCCACATCCGTATCCCTCCCTCCCCCTGGCCTAGGTGAGCCAGAGCCCCCGAATCAGCTGCTCCTTTAAGCCTGTCCTCTCTGAGTGAAGAACAGACGCACTCAGGTGACCTACATGAAGAGGCGGGTCCAAATCCAAAGCAGAACCCCAGGAGCTGAGTGAACAAAGAAGAGAAAGGGAAATTTCTCCCAGCAGCCTCAGGAGCAGTGGATTAAATCTCCACAATCAACTTCATGTACCCTGCATCTGTGTAATACCTGAATAGACTACGAATCATCCCAAATTGAAGAGGTCGACTTTGGGAGCAACGATATATATATATATTTCTTCCCTTTTTGTCTTTTTGTGAGTGTGTATGTGTATGCTTCTGTGTGTGATTTTGTCTGTATAGCTTTGCTTTTACCATTTGTTCTAGGGTTCTGTCTGTCCGTTTTTTTATTACTTAAAAACTATTTTTCTCTTCATAATTATTTTTTAAATAACTATATTTTATTTTATTTTACTTTATTGTTTATTTATTTTATTTTATCTTCTTCTTTCTTTCCTTTTTTCTCCCTTTTACTCTGAGCCATGTGGAGGACAGGCTCTTGGTGCTCCAGCCAGGCATCAGGGCTGTGCCACAGAGGTGGGAGAGCCAACTTCAGAACACTGGTCCACAAGAGACCTCCCAGCTCCACGTAATACCAAACGGCAAAAATCTCCCAGAGATCTCCATCTCAACGCCAAGACCCAGCTCCACTCAAGGACCAACAAGCTACAGTGCTGGATGCCTTATGCCAAACAACTAGCAAGACAGGAATAAAACCCCATCCATTAGCGCAGAGGCTGCCTAAAACCATAAAAAAGCCACAGAACCCCAAAACACACCACCAGATGTGGGTCTGCCCACAAGAAAGACAAGATCCAGCCTCATCCACCAGAACACAGGCACTAGTCCCCTCCACCAAGAACAACCCACTGAACCAACCTTAGCCACTGGGGACAGACACCAAAAACAATGGAAACTATGAACCTGCAGCCTGTGAAAAGGAGACCCCAAATGCAGTAAGTTAAGCAAACTGAGAAGACAGAGAAACATACAGCAGATGAAGAAGCAAGGCAAAAACCCACCAGACCTAACAAATGAAGAGGAAATTGGCAGTCTACCTGAAAAACATTTCAGAATAATGATAGTAAAGACGATCTAAAATCTTGGAAATAAAATGGAGAAAATACAATGTTTAACAAGGACCTAGAAGAACTAAAGAGCAAACAAACAGAGATGAACAACACAATAAATGAAATTTAAAATTCTCTAGAAGGGATCAATAGCAGAATAACTGAGGCAGAAGAATGGATAAATGACTTGGAAGATAAAATAGTGGAAATAACTACTGCAGAGCAGAATAAAGAAAAAGAATGAAAAGAATTGAGGACAGTGTCAGAGACCTCTGGGACCACATTAAATGCAACAACATTTGAATTATAGGGGTGCAAGAAGAAGAAGAGAAAAAGAAAGGGACTGAGAAAATATTTGAAGAGATTACAATTGAAAACTTCCCTAATATGGGAAAGGAAATAGTTAATCAAGTCCAGGAAGCACAGACATTCCCATACAGGATAAATCCAAGAAGAAACACGCCAAGACACATTTTAATCAAACTATCAAAAATTAAATACAAAGAAAACATATTAAAAGCAGCAAGGGAAAAACAACAAATAACACATAAGGGAATCCCTATAAGGTTAACAGCTGATCCTTCAGCAGAAACTCTACAAGCCAGAAGGGAGTGGCAGGACATATTTAAAGTGATGAAGGAGAAAAACTTACAACCAAGATTACTCTACCCAGCAAGGATCTCATTCAGATCTGACGGAGAAATTAAAAACGTTACAGACAAGCAAAAGCTAAGAGAATTCAGCACCATCAAACCAGCTTTACAACAAATACTAAAGGAACTTCTCTACGCAGGAAACACAAGAGAAGGAAAAGACCTACAATAATAAACCCAAAACAATTAAGAAAATGGTAATAGGAACATACATATCGATAATTACCTTAAATGTAAATGGATTAAATGCTCCAATCAAAAGACATAGATTGGCTGAATGGACACAAAAACAAGACCCATATATGTGCTGTCTACAAGAGACCCACTTCAGACCTAGGGACACACGCAGACTGAAAGTGAGGAGATGGAAAAAGATATCCCATGCAAATGGAAATCGAAAGAAAGCTGGAGTAGCAATTCTCATATCAGACAAAATAGACTTTAAAACAAATACTATTACAAGAGACAAAGAAAGACACTACATAATGATCAAGGGATCAATCCAAGAAAAAGATATAACAATTGTAAATATTTATGCACCCAACATAGGAGCACCTCAATACATAAAGGAAATACTAACAGCCATAAAAGGGGAAATCAACAGTAACACAATCATAGTAGGGGACTTTAACACCCCACTTTCACTAATGGACAGATCATCCAAAATGAAAATAAATAAGGAAACACAAGCTTTAAATGATACATTAAACAAGATGGACTTAATTGATATTTATAGGACATTCCATCCAAAAACAACAGAATACACATTTTTCTCAAGTGCTCATGGAACATTCTCCAGGATAGACCATATTTTGGGTCACAAATCAAGACTTGGTAAATTTAAGAAAATTGAAATCATATCAAGTATCTTTTCCAACACAATGTTATGAGACTAGATATCGATTACAGGGGAAAATCTGTAAGAAATACAAACATATGGAGGCTAAACAACACACTATTTAATAACCAAGAGATCACTGAAGAAATCAAAGAGGAAATCAAAAAATATCTAGAAACAAATGACAATGAAAACACGATGACCCAAAACCTATGGATGCAGCAAAAGCAGTTCTAAGAGGGAAGTTTATAGCAATGCAATCCTACCTTAAGAAACAAGAAACATCTCAAATAAACAACCTAACCTTACGCCTAAAGCCATTACATAAAGAAGAACAGAAAAACTCCAAAATTAGCAGAAGAAAAGAATTCATAAAGATCAGATCAGAAATAAATGAAAAAGAAATGAAGAAAACGATAGCAAAGATCAATAAAACTAAAAGCTGGTTCTTTGAGAAGATAAACAAAATTGATAAACCATTAGCCAGACTCATAAAGAAAAAAAGGGAGAAGACTCAGATGAATAGAATTAGAAATGAAAAAGGAGAAGTAACAACTGACACTGCAGATATACAAAGGATCATGAGAGATTACTACAAGCAACTCTATGCCAATAAAATGGACAACCTGGAAGAAATGGACAAATTCTTAGAAAAGCACAACCTTCCGAGACAGAACCAGGAAGAAATAGAAAATATGAACAGACCAATCACAAGCACTGACATTGAAACTGTGATTAAAAATGTTCCAACAAACAAAAGCCCAGGACCAGATGGCTTCACAGGCGAATTCTATCAAACATTTAGAGAAGAGCTAACACCTATCCTTCCCAAACTCTTCCAAAATATAGCAGAGGGAGGAACACTCCCAAACTCATTCTATGAGGCCACTATCACTCTGATACCAAAATCAGACAAAGATGTCACAAAGAAAGAAAAGTACAGGCCAATATCACTGATGAACATAGATGCAAAAATCCTCAACAAAATACTAGCAAACAGAATCCAACAGCACATTAAAAGCATCATACACTATGGTCAAGTCGGGTTTATCACAGGAATGCAAGGATTCTTCAATGTATGCAAATCAATCAATGTGATAAACCATATTAACAAACTGAAGGAGAAAAACCATATGATCATCTCAGTCGATGCAGAGAAAGCTTTCAACAAAATTCAACACCCATTTATGATAAAGAACCCTCCAGAAAGTAGGCATAGAGGGAACTTTCCTCAACATAACAAAGGGCATATATGACAAACCCACAGCCAACATCGTCCTCAATGGTGAAAAACTGAAACCATTTCCACTAAGATCAGGAACAAGACAAGGTTGCCCACTCTCACCACTGTTATTCAACAGAGTTTTGGAAGTGTTAGCCACAGCAATCAGAGAAGAAAAAGACATAAAAGGAATCAGAATTGGAAAAGAAGAAGTAAAGCTGTCACTGTTTGCAGATGACATGATACTATACGTAGAGAATCCTAAAGATGCAACCAGAAAACTGCTAGAGCTAATCAATGAATTTGGTAAAGTAGCAGGATACAAAATTAATACACAGACATCTCTTGCATTCCTATACACTAATGATGAAAAATCTGAAAGTGAAATTAAGAAAACACTCCCATTTACCATTGCAACAAAAAGAATAAAATATCTAGGAATAAACCTACCTAAGAAGACAAAAGACCTGTATGCAGAAAATTATAAGATATTGATGAAAGAAATTAAAGATGATACAAATAGATGGAGAGATATACCATGCTATTGGATTGGAAGAATCAACATTGTGAAAATGACTGTACTACCCAAAGCAATCTACAGATTCAATGCAATCCCTATCCAACTACCACTGGCATTTTTCACAGAACTAGAACAAAAAATTTCACAATATTTATGGAAACACAAAAGACCCCAAATAGCCAAAGCAATCTTGAGAAAGAAAAACGGAGCTGGAGGAATCAGGATCCATGACTTCAGACTATACTACACAGCTACAGTCATCAAGACAGTATGGTACTGGCACAAAAACAGAAATATAGATCAATGCAACAGGATAGAAATCCCAGAGATAAACCCACGCGCATATAGTCACCTTTTCTTTGATAAAGGAGGCAAGAATATACAGTGGAGAAAAGACAGCCTCTTCAATAAATGGTGCTGGGAAAACTGGACAGCTACATATAAAAGAATGAAATTAGAACACTCCCTAACACCATGCACAAAAATAGACTCAAAATGGATTAAAGACCTAAATGTAAGGCCAGACACCATCAAACTCTTAGAGAAAAACATACGCAGAACACTGTATGACATAAATCACAGCAAGGTCCTTTTTGATCCACCTCCTAGAGAAATGGAAATAAAAACAAAAATAAAGAAATGGGACCTAATGAAACTTAAAAGCTTTTGCACAGCAAAGGAAACCATAAACAAGACAAAAAGACAACCCTCAGAATGGGAGAAAATATTTGCAAATGAAGCAACTGACAAAGGATTAATCTCCAAAATTTACAAGCAGCTCAGGCAGCTCAATAACAAAAAAACGAACAACCCAATCCAAAAATGGGCAGAAGACCTAAGTAGACATTTCTCCAAAGAAGATATACGGATTGCCAACAAACACATGAAAGAATGCTCAACATCATTAATCATTAGAGAAATGCAAATCAAAACTACATTGAGGTATCATCTCATACCGGTCAGAATGGCAATCATCAAAAAATCTACAAACCATAAATGCTGGAGAGGGTGTGAAGAAAAGGGAACCCTCTTGCACTGTTGGTGGGAATGTAAATTGATACAACCACTGTAGAGAACAGTATGGAGGTTCCTTAAAAAACTAAAAATAGAACTACCATATGACCCAGCAATCCCACTACTGAGCACATACCCTGAGAAAACCATAATTCAAAAAGAATCATGTACCAAAATGTTCATTGCAGCTCTATTTACAATAGCCAGGACATGGAAGCAACCTAAGTGTCCATCGACAAATGAATGGATAAAGAAGATGTGGCACATATATACAATGGAATATTACTCAGCCATAAAAGGGAATGAAACTGAGTTATTTGTAGTGAGGTGGTTGGACCTAGAGACTGTCATTCAGAGTGAAGTAAGTCAGAAAGAGAAAAAGAAATACCATATGCTAACACATATATATGGAATCTGAAAAAGAAAAAAAGGTCATGAAGAACCTAGGGGCAAGACCGGAATAAAGATGCAGACCTACTAGAGAATGGACTTGAGGATATGGAGAGGGGGAAGGTTAAGCTGGGACAAAGCGAGAGAGTGGCATGGACATATATACACTACCAAATGTAAAATAGATAGCTAGTGGGAAGCAGCTGCATAGCACATGGAGATCAGCTCCGTGCTTTGTGACCAGGTAGAGGGGTGGGATAGGGAGGGTTGGAGGGAGGGAGATGCAAGAGGGAAGAGATATGGGGACATATGTATAAGTGATTCACTTTGTTATAAAGCAGAAACGAACACACCATTGTAAAGCAATTATACTCCAATAAAGATGTTAGAAAGAAAGAAGAAAGAAAGAAAGAAAAAGAAAGAAAGAAAGAAAGAAAGAAAGAAAGAAAGAAAGAAAGAAAGAGGCAAAGAAAAAAGAATAAAAAACACAGTTCATGATGAGAAAACATATAATTACAATAAAATACTGTGTGGTGCACATATAAAAAATAAAAAATAAAAAATAAATAAAAGCCAATACATAGTATAAAAGGAGAAATATTTAGGAGTTAGCAAGGCCTCAAGAAATGTTCAAATTTAGCATGTTCCAGAAATTTAGTGCTCTTATTTATTACTTTCTCATTTTTTATATCACCTAGTAATTTTATTATTATTAACTTGATATTTCCATTTAAATCTAATAATCCCAGTTATCACTATCTAGTCTTGTTTCATCCTAGAAAATAGCGTCCTTGAAATCAGATTCACGTGTTAATTGTAGTTTTGAATACATATTAGCCTGATTATTTTTATGTACCGTATAAAATTACTTTGTATATCTATTGCTGTACACATGCCACAGATTTTGAAAAAAAATTTTGTGGGAATTCTAACTGAAAAAAATCAAGGAAATAGCATCAAGCCTCTAGAATGTAGAATTTCATTCCTTGGTATGGTAATTTGTTCCAAAGGACAGCCTAGTTTTTCCAGTTATTCACTCTATATCTTTGATTGAAGTCTTCAGTCCATTTCCATTTAAAGTAGTTATTAATAGGTGTGTACTTATTGCCATTTTGTTTATTGTTTTCTGGTTGTTTTGTATTTATTTTCCTTTATTTTTCTCTTATTCTTTTTCCTTGTGATTTAATGGCTTTCTTTAGTGTTATTTTTGTATTCCTTTCTCTTTATTGTTTGTGGACCAGTTATTGGTTTTTGGTTTGTGGTTACCATGAGGTTCTTATATAACAACCTATGTATATAGCAGTCTATTTTAAGTTGATGGTCACTTAGGTTGGAACACATTCTAAAGGCACTGAATTTTTACTCTGCCCCTCAAGTCTTATGTTTTCAATGTCATATTTTACATATTTTTATTTTGTGTGTCCCTTGACTAATTATCATTGCTATAGATAAATTTTACTACTTTTGTCTTTTAATCTTCATACTAGCTCTATAGGTGATTGATGGACTACCTTTACCATAGGATTGCCTTTATAATGAGATCTTTCCTTTCATAATTTTTTTCTTCCTAGTTATGACTTTGTCTTTTTCGTTTAAAGAATTCCCTTTAACATTCCTTCTAAGATTGTTTAATGATGATGAACTCCTTGTTTTTTTTTTTTTGGTCTGGGAAACTCTTTATCTTTCCTTCAGTTCTGAATGATAAATTTGCCCAGTAGAATATTCTTGGTTTTGCAAGTTTTTCTTTTCAGCAGTTTAAATATGTCATTACACTCCCTTCTTGCCTATATACTTTCTGCTGAAAAGTCAGCTCATAGCCATATGGGGTTTCCCTTGTAAATAAGACATTTTTTTTCTCTTGCTGCTGTTAAGATCCTCTCCTTATCTTTTACTTTTACCTTTTTATTATAATGTGTCTTGGTGTGGATCTCCCTAAGTCCAACTTGTTTTGGACTCTCTGTGCTTCCTGAACTTGGATGTCTGTTATTTTCACTAGGTTAGGTACATTTTAGCCATTATTTTTTCAAATAGGTTTTCCAGTTCTTTATCTCTCTCTTCTCCTTCTGTGACCCCTATAATGTGAATGTTAGTATGCTTGATGTTGTTTCAGAGGTCCCTTTAACTATTTTTTTTAGTTCTTTTTGCTTTTCTGATTGGATGATTTTCACTGTCCTGTCTTCCAGATTGCTGATTTTTTTCTTCTTCATAATCTAATCTGCTGTTGATTTCCTCTACCGTATTTTTCATTTCTGGTATTCTTCCATTCTGATTAGTTATTTTTTATATTTTCTGTCTCTTCTTAAACACTCATTGTGTTCCTCTATTCTTCTCCCAAGTTTGGTGAACATCCTTATGACCATTACTTTGAACTCCTTATCTGCTAGGTTGCTTATCTCTGTTCATTGAGTTTTTTCTGAAGTTTTGTCTTGTTCTTTGGTGCAGAACATATTCCTTTGTCTCCTCTTTTGCCTAACTCTCTGTTTTTGTCTTTATGTGTTAGGTAGATCAGCTATAGCTCCCAGTCTTGAAGGAGTGGCTTTATGTACAAAATGTCTTGTTGGGCCCAGTAGCACAGCCCCTCCTGGTCATCAGAGCCAGGTGCTTCAGGAGTTTTCCTGGTGTGCTATCCATGTGTCCTTCTGTTGTGGCTAAGCTGCAATTACTACAGGTACACTAGTGTGAATGGTTGGCCTTGTGCCGGCTGATGCCACCTGCTGGTGTGGGTGGGCAGGATTCCGTTTTGGAGGGTCTCTGGTGCCAACTAAGCCTGCCTGTCAGATGTCGTGTGGCAGAAGGCCACTTTGTAAGAATGTGTCTGGGGCAGTTCCACAGGTTAGCACCATGATGGGGCAAGCAGTGCTGGTAAGCTAGATGAAGTGGCACCCACCAGGGCTCGGCCAGCTAAGCAGAAGGTGAGAAAAAAAAAAAATGTGGCCCACCAGCACCTCCCCACCTGAATAAATTTCCAACAGGTCCCTGACCCTCCAGCACATGCCCTAAAATTAGTCAATGAATCCCCTTTTTGTATGATCCAGATGCTTTTCAAACTGCTGTCCCTGTACCGGGACTCCAAGCCAGTGAGTTTTTGCACTCACCCTTTAAGAGCAGAGACTTGGGTTTCCTACAGACTTTCTGGAGGTAAGCCCCACTGGTTCTCAAAGCCAGTGATTATGTGTGCTTGTCTTTTTGGTGCAGGTCCCCAGGCTGGGGAACTCAATGTGGACTTCTGATCCCTTTCTCCTCAGGGAGGACCTCTGCTGCTGTGATATCCCTCTGCCTGTAGGTCACTGTGTTGGGTGTGTGGGTCGTGGCCAGACTGTGTCTCTGCCCCACCTACTTGTCTCAATGTGGCTTTTCTTTATATCCTTAGTTATCAAAAATCTTTTCTGCTAGTCTTCAGGTCATTCTCAGAGATACTTGCTCCATGTGTAGTTGTAGTTTTGGTGTGCCCTGAGAGGAGACAAGCCCAGGATTTTCATACTCCGCCATTTTTTCCCCTTCCTCATTAAGAGTTAAGAAAAATACCTATGGATTTACAAATCTCAAATAAGTTATTTAGCAGTTTTTACACTAATATTGTATAAGAATTATAATTACCTGGAATTATTTCTGAAATAAGCATAGGAAAAGTATTACTCTTAAACAGTTTAATAAGCCATCGAAGAGTAAAAGCTTTATGTCTTTGCCTCCTTTAGAAAGCCTTGATTTTTTAACTGACTGTGTATATAGGGAAAAGAAATACAAGAGGTGTTCTTATCACAGTGCCTCTCTTACACTAGGTGATTTTACTTCCTCTTACTTTCCAGAGAAAAGAGAAGACTTTAGGTGTAAACTTTTTGAATGTTTCATATTACTAGTATACAATATGCTTACATTATTAACTTTTTGCCTCTGATTTGTTTTTTCTAAATCTCTTTTCTATGTACTTTGAATTCCATTTTATCTTTCTGTATGTAGAATTTAATCATTCTCCTCCTTCCTTAGTTTAATCCACATGATTAAAAGCACACACAAAAAGAAAAATAAAGCAAAACAAACATTAAAAACACTTTATCTCTTAATATTTTTTTATTTCCTTTCTTTCATCCTGTCATGATATGACTTTCCCAAGGGCCTAGCAAGTACTGGTGATCAATAGTTGTGTGTGTAATGAACAAATAAGTGTTTTCCCTTAAGGTAATCTGTTTACCTTAGAAATTTCTTACATTAAAGTTTAGAATAATTTAATCATAAATATATGGCTAAATAGCTTATACAAAACAACTAATGTAAAATATTGATACATTTATTATTAAAATATTAAAACAAAAGCAATCAAAAGGGGAAAAATTGCTTAAATACGAAGAAACCACTTTACCATTTTACGCTACTATTCTCTTTTAACAGTGATAAGAATTCATCAGTTTTCAGTTACTCATGTCTCTCCTGTTTCTTACAACAATTAAAAATAGAAAAGAGTAGGTTAAATTTAAAATATTAGTGTATCCATGAGACTTAGAAAAAAATTTCTCTCCTGGTTGAGGAAACTGTTTATATAAGAAAGAAATCATAAGATTGATGATATTATATAAAGTATATTTAAAACATTATATACTTTAACATGGTATAATTTCCAAATATGATCTGTATATATTTTTTTACGGATGTGTCATTGTCATAAAATAAAATAACACAGAAACAAGAATTCAGTTTAACGGTTTTGCCAATTTTACATAGCTATACAACCAACACCCAAAGCAAGATGCAAAAATTTCCATCACCCCAAAAATTCCTTCATGTATTTTTCCTACAAATTCTCTGTCCCTGCCCCAAATTATACTCTCATTTCTAATGCTATGGGTGGATTTTGGCTGTTCTTATATTTTATAAATAGAATTACTTAATACATACTTTTATGTGTCTGGCTACTTTCACTCAACATAAAGTTTCTGAGATTCAATTGTGTTGCTATTGCATGTATTGGGAGTTCATTATTATTATTTTGTTAGTACTGAGTAGTGTTACATTGTATGAATAGGCCACAATATTTTTATCTATTCTCTTGTTGATAGACATGTCAGTCGTTTCCAGTTTTGGTTACTATGAGTAAGGTTGCTATTAAGGTTCTTGTATGAGTCTTTTTGTGGACATACATTTTTATTGGTGGTAGTAGCGGTGAATATCTAGTAATATAATTCCTCAGCCACAGGGTTGATACGTTTTTAACTTCATTAGAAACTGCCAAACACTATTCCAAAGAGGTTACACCAGTTTACATACCTACAAGCACTATATCAGAGTTCCAGTTACTTCATATCCATACCAATATTTGGTGTTGTCAATATATATATTTGAAAATTTAGCCACTCTGTTTGGTATAAGGCAGTATATTTTTAGTGTTTTAACTGGGATTTTTCTGAAAAATAATAATTTTGGTGCCTTTTATTTGAGGTGTCCATTAAAGTTTTGGCCATGTTTAATGGATTGTTTTTTATTTATTATTTATTTGTACAAGTTCTTTATACATACTCTAGAGACACATTCTTTGTCATATACATTCTTTTTCCAAATTGTAGTTTGCCAACTCAACGTTTAATGGTGATTTTTAGGGAGCAAACATTTTTAATTTTGATAAAGTCCAATTTATCATTTTTTCCTTGTATAGTACATGCTTTTGGCATCTAGTTTAAGAAATCTTTTCCTATGCTAAGTTCCCATAGATTCTTAAAAATCTGTTTTTCTAGATATTTATGGATCTGGGTGCTATGGTTCCATCTATACTCTACCTCAAATTAATTTTGTATAGGGAATGAGACAGTGGTTGAAGTTATTTTATTTCCATATCGATATCTAATTTTCCAGTAATTTTTGTTAAAAAGACTTTCTTTTCTCTGTTGTATTGACTTGGGACCTTAACTGAAAATCAATTGGCCATAAAAATGTTGGTCTATTTTGAAACTTTATTCTGTTCAATTGATTGATTTGTCTATCCTTATGCAAATATGATGTTTTGATGGCTGTAGCTTTACAGTAATTATTGAAATCAGGTAGTATATGTCTTCCAACTTGTTTTTGTTTTGCAAGACCCTTTTGGCTTTTCTAGATACTTTATTATGTTAATTTTAGAATCAGCTTATCTATTTTTTCAATAAATTGGCTGGAATGGCAAAGAATCCATAATCAGCTTAGGGAAAACTAAATCTGAAAAATGTGGAATCTTCCAATCCATGAATATAATATATTTCTCCATTTGTATTCTTTACTTACCCTAGTAATGTTTTTGAGAATTTAGTAATTTGATACTGTTGTGATTTTTTTTTAATTTTATAGTTTTTTAAATCATTTACTTATTTTGAGTCAACCATTTAGTATTGTCATTTCATTATCTTCTTTTTCACTTTATTTTAATAGAAAATCAGCAATATTCGTATTTTGTTCCTATGATACAATTTGTTTTCTTTGGCACCATTTAACATCTGCCCTTTCTTTTCAGTTTTCACTACTTAGAGTATAATGTGACTAGGTGTATTCTCTCTTTATTAACCCTGCTTGGAAGTCATTGAATTTGTTAGATCTGTTTTCATCCTTCATCAGTTCTGGACAGTTCTCAGCCATTTTCCCCATATTTTTCTTTTCTCCTACTGGGACTTAAGTTGTAGTATGCTAAACTGTTTGTTATTATCCCAAGGATCTCAGACTCTCTGGATTGCTTTCATGACTATTTTGTCCTATTTTTCTATTTCATCTTCAAGGCCTCTCATCTTTTCTTCAGTTAGTCTAATCTGAATTTAAGCCTTTCAAATGATTTCTTCCTATATGATATTACATTAAAAAATTTCTAGCACTCCATTCAGTTCATTTTTATAGTGTCCATACCTCTGCTGAAAATTTGCATCTCTTCACACATTTTTTTGCACTTTTTCAAATACATAATTTGACTATTCATACAAAATTATTTGAAAGTCCCTGTCTGATAATGCTAATATTTGGATCATTTCTGAGACTGCTTCTATTGACCATTTTCTCTCTTGACCTTGGGTCATATTTTCTTGATTTTTTAAATGTATTTTATAATATTTGATTTTGTACTGAAAGTTTTATATAAAATAATGATGGAGACTTAAGTAAATAATGTTAATATCAAGAAAAGAGCAGATCTCTTTCTTGTTGTCCCAAAACAATGGGGCTGAGTCAATCTAACCTATACTTATTCTGGGTCTGAGTTTTGTTTCAGGCTTAATGTGGTTCAGATCACAGCTGTTTTTTAAACATTTTGAGGATGGAATCCGGACCAGAGATCTGAACACAGAGGAGATACCAAAGATCTTCCTTGTTTCACAATTAAAATTCTATTTTTCAAACATGTGGAAAATCTCATGCTTCTTTATAGCTTCACTGTCAGGTTTTTGGCTTTCTGTGGAAGTCTTTGAACTCTAGCTCTGCCCTCTGTTTTCTGTGTCTCAGTAAATCTCTTCCAATCTAGTTACCCCTTCCTAGCTTCTGTAGGGCTACAGCTCTATGCTGTGTGGGGTTCTTTTTCTCTCCCAGTTTTATTGAGATATCATCGACACATAAAATTGTATGAGTTTAAGGTGTACAACATTCTCTAGGAGCATGTCTCTTAGTTCACTTGCCAACCGCTCAGTATTTTGAAGGTGAAAGCCTAGAGTGCCTGAGATGTTTCTCTTTGTCCCCTTACCCTGAATGACTAGAGTCTTTTTATAACTGAAGATTTAGAGAGCTATTGAGGGATTTCTCTCAGTACTCCTGTCTCCTTCACCACCACTATGTATAATGAAGAACAACAAGTCAAGGAGAACATGTAGATGCAATTTACTTTTTGTGGGATGTTCTGAATTCTATTCTGTCACACCAGCCCACATACCACTATTAAATGGGTGCTAAAATTCAAGTAGTGTCTCTTCCACTTCTTTAATGGTTTCCTCCTCCTGAGGATCTCTACTAGGGATAAGTTGTGACTCTGTTCTCTCCCGAATAGAACCTGAGGTTGTCTGGAATGTATTTGTATTCATTTGTGTTTGTGTGTGTATGTGAAAGAGAGACATTAATTTTATAATAAATTTTGCAAAATCATAATTTTGTAGCTTGAGTTATTTCATTCTTAGTGTGGAAATGACCATCTCATATGACCCTCCATTTCTCAAAGTTTATTAATTAAAAATATTTTATCCATAATATGTTCATTACTATTACTACTAAGAAAATAAATAGATGGAATAAAATATACAGAAATTTTATATATACAAAGAAGTGTATATAGACAGATTGGGAAAATATTGAATGAAAGAACTACTTTGACTACTTTTTTACTTTGACATTAATATACTTATCCTCTTGCAAACTGCAATAATTTTTATCAATACATCTTTTAAAATATTGATCTATATACATGGTAAAAAACATATACTTAGAATACTGAAATGCTATTGGCTAAATATAGAATATCCACAAATGCCCCATATATAGTTTTACCTTATTTGCATTTATTATTATATTTAAACATTGTGAAATTATATGAGATATGTACAATTGTTATTTTGATTTTACAAATGAGAAAACTGAGGAAATTGGAAAGGCAATATTTAAACACATTTGATTTGATTTGATTTTTTATTATTATTGTTATTATTATTTTCTTCTAAGTAGAATGCACTATTTCCTGGAACTCTAAGAAAGAATTCTTTAGGGCATGATATAGTTAATTTAAGATAGATATACTTTATCGAATAATAACAAATTGACTTGTCTAAATATAACATAGATATGAGCAAAATTGCCCTTGGTAATTTTTTCTAGAAATTCATACATTAGATTTAGCTAATTAAGCATGGCCATTGTCATACAACATAATTTAGTAAACCTATTATAGTAAATGATAATATGTTTATGTCTACTCTGTCCCACTTTTCCAAAGGTTTATTTTCCACATCAAAGAATTATATTGAGTCACTAAGGATATTTATTTCACCAGAACACTGACATCACTGTGCATTAATAAGATCAGTTAAAATCCCTTTATACTTTCAATAAAGTTGTATGTTTTAAAGATACAGGCAAAGAATAAAATTTCTGGGAAATTCTGTACCTTAGTCATTATGTGAGTTAAACTTTAGCTGGGAAAGTCAACTACCCCTTTAGTGTTCTATATATGTAAGTAGGCATATTATACACAAAGTAACAGCTAGATTTGGAGCAGAAAATTAACCTCAATGATAAAGTCTAATGAGATGGTCATGGGAGGGAAAATATATTAATCAGAATGTTCCACTTTTAATAATATGCTATACACAAAATTTATATTTTCCCATTTTCAACAGTTCAGTTAGATCAGGTTTCTCAAAATTTTGTAGCTGAGGCCAATACGGTGTTTCTCAATATGGAACTGGAGTTCAATTTCACTGTAGGTGAATTTTAGTGATAGAAGAATAGTTTTCAAGTAAAATGGATACAATAATTTCTGTTAATATGACAATAAACATAATATTAAAATTAATGATTTCAGATCTTTGAGAGGGATTATATGGTTTACCCAATGAACACTAAGGGATCTCTTTGAGTCTTGGTGATTGACATTGAACTTTAGTTCAGATTCTTTATCCAATTATATTTATTTTTTCTTTCTCTATTTATAATTATTTAAAGCAACACACAGCTAGAGGTTGGGAAGTGGTAGCAAGTGCTTGGTAGCCTTACCATATGAATCGGCATATTTGATATGGACTCAGAAAATAAGGAGATATTTATTCTTGAAAATCTTTAACAATCTTATGTAATATGCTAACACAACGTGTATGTTAGATTCAAATTAAGTGTTGAGGATTTCAATTTGCAAGTCAGAGCCTAATGAAGCTTTAATCAATCCTTATTTATATTTAAACAGTGAAAAGAGTTTCCTCATTCCTGTGGCATATTTAGAATTTTTTTTATATACCCAATAATTCATCACAAATATATTATCTAAAAAAAGAAAAAATGAGTTGTAGAAGACGCCTCCGGGCTGGGATGGTGGTGTTTGGCAATATGGTAGTAATAATAATAAACTATTGTATTCACACGGTGCTTTTATACTTATCAAAGCTCTTTTATCCCTTCCCACTATTGCAGGGGTTCTATTAGCAAATTTCTCACTCAGCTAAGAGTTGCTGATACCTTAGTGTTACTTTGATATTCAAGAGCTAAAGAGCTCATTTTAAATGTCCTGCACTTTCTATTAATTGAGAGAAATTTCTTCCTTTTAGAGGCAAAAGACGATGATCCTTTGCCTTTATAGAGCTCTCCTTTTGCTTTGATCTGCCTTCTGCCACCCCCCCAACACACACACACTCACACACACATCTAGTCTTTTTGCTTGCCCAAGGCTTCCTCATCTTCTAAGATTAAGTCTTAGTGTTACCTCCTCTCCAACAACACCCTCTTTGTAATTCCTCTCAAGCTGGGTTAGGTACCTCTCCTCTGTACTGATACAGCTCTTTGTTTATGCCTATAACAAACTTAGCTTATTTGCAGTCCTTTTTTTTTTTTTTCATCCCTTTTTATTGACTATTTTTAAAGTATTTTAAAGGTTACTTTCCATTTACAGTTATTACAAAATATTGGCTCTATTTCCCATGTTGTACAATACATCCTTGAGCCGATCTTACTCCCAAAAGTTTGTGCCTCCCACTCCCCCACCCATCTATTGCCCTCCCCCACCTCTCCCCACTGGTAACCACTAGTTTGTTCTCTCTATCTGTCAGTCTGCTTCTTTTTCGTTATATCTGTTAGATCATTGTATTTTTTAGATTCTACATATAAGCGATATCATACAGTATTTGTCTTTCTCTGCCTGACTTATTTCACTCAGCATAATGCCCTCCAAGTCCATTCACTTTGCTGCAAGTGACAAAAATTTTATTTTTTTTAATGGCTGAGTAGTATTCCATTGTATATATATACCATCTTCTTTATTCATCTGTTGATGGACACTGAAGTTGCTTCTACATCTTGGCAATTGTAAATAATGCTGCTATGAACATTGGGGTGCATGTATCTTTTTGAATTAGTGTTTTTGTTTCTTTTGAATATATACCCAGGAGTGGAATAGCTGGGTCATATGGTAGTTCTATTTTTAGTGCTTTGAGAAACCTGCATACTGTTTTCCACAGTGTACAGGGGTTCCCAACAGTGTACAAAGGTTCCCTTTTCTTCACATCCTCACCATTTGTTATTTGTGTTCATTTTGATGATAGCCATTCTGACAGATATCTCATTGTGGTTTTGACTTGTATTTCCCTGATGATTACTGACATTGAGCATTTTTTCACATGTCTGTTGTCCATTTGCATAGAAAATGTCTATTCAGTTTTTCTGCCAATTTTTTAATCAGTTGTTTGTTTTTTTTGATGTTGAGTTGTATGAGCTGTTTATATATTTTGAATATTAACCGCTTTTAGGTCATATCATTTGCAAATATTTTCTCCCATTCAGTAGATTGTATTTTCATTTCCTCAATGGTTTCCTTTGCTGGACAAAAGTTTTTAAGTTTAATATTGTCTCATTTGTTTATTTTTTGTTTTTATTTCCTTTACTTTAGGAGACAGATCCAAAAAAGTATTGCTGCATTTTATGTCAAAGAATGTTCTGCCTATATTCTTCCTCTAGAAGATTTATAGTGTCCAGTCTTTCATTTAGGTCTTCAATCAATTTTGAGTTTATTTTTGTATATGGTGTTAGAGAATGTTCTAGTTTCATCTATAAAATGAAGCATCTTCTCTGTGGATTTTGGTAATGGCAACTTCCTGGATTTGGTATTTTACTACAGTCATGTAAGATGTCAACACTGGTGGAGGTGGGATGATGGCTGAACAGGTCTTCCCTGTGCATTTCTTTGCATCTTCTGCAACTTCTAAAAATTAAAGAAAGAGGAATAAGAAGGAGGAGGAGGAGAAGGAAAAGAAGAAGGAGAAGAAGAAGGAGAGGAGAAGAAGACGAAGAAGAAGCAGCTTTTCAAGGCCAACCATGGGGAATATTTTGTCTGCATCTCTATTCAGGACTGTAATGAACTGAACTCAGTGTACTGCTGCAGGTTACTAGAAAATTAAAATCCAATTAGGACAGCACCGTGAGCCTGGCAAAAGGGTATATTAGAGCCCTGGCATAACCCTTGGGCTTGGTAGAAGGAGGCCGAGCAGAGAATGTAATGCATCACTTTCTAAGCATAGAAACCACAGTAATAGTTTTTTAAAAAGAAAGAATGACTCAAGCTCTTACTTTTCAAATTACTACTATCAGAGTTTGTGCTTTAAAACAGCTGAATATCTTATCCTCAATGTTAAAAAAGAACTACTTTTATCTGGGAAATTATAGGTTCTTTCTATACAGGATATTAAAAGTATCCCTTACCACACAACATAACAGGTCACATAAAATAACTGAAATGGACTTTTTTTTTTTTGTATTATCAGTGCAATAAGTAAATACTGTACATCTTCCCTTAGTACCAAAATGCATGTGAGTACTTTTCCCTTGGCAGTCAGGGTACTGACTTGGTGCTGTTGATATAACTGTACTATTAAATAATGTTTTTCCAGTAGTTCATTTTTTTTTCTCTCCTAGCAAACTATGCCATGTTGGTAGGCTGAATGATACTTCTTTAATTTTGGGCTCTTGCCTGCCATTAGTGACAAAAATTTACCAATTTTGTGCTGGAAAACATTTCATGATTATTCAATAAAACACAAACAACAAAAAATAATTATAACAATGATCTCTGTGATTTGTTCTAAAATGATGTGTAACCTTTTTTTGTTTTTTTAATTGGGCTATAGTTGTTTTACAATGTTGTGTTAATTTCTACTGTACAGCGAAGTGGAGTTCCCTGTGCTATACAGCAGGTTCTCATTAGTTAACTTTTTTTTTTTTTAATTTTTATTTATTTATTTATGGCTGTGTTAGGTCTCCGTTTCTGTGCAAGGGCTTTTCTCTAGTTGCAGCAAGTGGGGGCCACTCTTCATCACGGTGCGCGGGCCTCTCACTATTGCGGCCTCTCCTGTTGCGGAGCACAGGCTCCAGACCCGCAGGCTCAGTAATTGTGGCTCACAGGCCTAGTTGCTCCGCGGCATGTGGGATCTTCCCAGCAGGGCTTGAACCCGTGTCCCCTGCATTGGCAGGCAGATTCTCAACCACTGCGCCACCAGGGAAGCCCTAGTTAACTATTTTATACATATTAGTGTATATATGTTAGTCCCAATCTCCCAATTCATCCCACCTTCCTTTCCCCCCCTTGGTGTCCATAACTTTGTTCTCTACAAAAATGATGTGAAACCTTAATGAGTATTGACAACACTGTATAATATACGGGTAAATAGGAAAGAAACTGTGACTAGATAGCTGGTCTAATGCATAAAACTTTAAAATACATTGTTTTCTCTTTTTACAATTTTTGAATTGCTTGTGCAGAAATATTTGTTTCACATATTTCCTTATACCAGAATGTAAAGATTTACATTCTGTATTTCCTGAGTTCAGTTTATTATTTGCTTCTATACTTTTCTGTGTAATATTTTAAAACTATGATTATGGATAATATTAACACATTTTATGCTTTAATGAATAATTTTAAAGTGATCTGTTCATTTGGTGAATTGGAACTATAACATCATATTTTTAAGAACCCACAAACTTAAGAAATATGAATAATGGCAAATAGTAAATAACATCAACTTAAATAATCTTTTAGTTGAATGTTAACAAGGACAAAATAACCAATATGTAATTTTTACTGTCACATAAATTCTTTGAAAAACTAATAACTAAGCATGTAGATTTTTTATGAAACTCAATCATTTACTAGCATTTCAAATTTGTTTAACAGTTATGGAAGATAGTATTTTTTTCCTAACTGAGATATATGTAAGTCAAGGGTCCACTAGTGACTTAGAATAACACATGACCACTACTGTTATTTTAACAGTACATTATTACTGAGAATTACCTACACATTTAATAATTTAATTTAATTTTATAATTTAATTTAGTCTCCAAATTCCCTCTACAATTTGATCAAATCACTAATTCATTGTGATTTATTTCCAATTTTTATTGCATTTATTTTAAGCAGTCCTGTTTAATATTTTCCAATTGTCTTGGTCATTTTATAGCATATTGTTCTCATTCATAGCTTAGCTGTGTTAAATTCAAGAGATCATCAGGGAGTCTTGTCCCCCATACTGCTAGTAGTGGAAATTGACATACACAAGTTTATGGTACCAGATTTAAGATAAATTTTTTATCTTATTACATTAAAATGTTTCAGATACACTGAATAGAAAATGCTAATATATTTCACAGTTTAGAAAATTATATATAATGTGGAATGACCTAGATACACTGGAAAAGTGTAAAACTAAAATACATAAACTTAGCAAATAATTGAAAGCACTAGACATTTCTAAAGTTATATTTGTCAGTGATGTAATGCTACTTAAATCTCAATCTTAAGAAATCTGTGTGTAATTAGAAAAAATAATGCACATTATATTTTTCTTTTTTAAGAGTTTTCAACCTTTTAAAGATGAAAATAAAAAGCCAATTACTAAATGTTGATACAAGTGACACCATCATTTTAATTTGTTTTTTTAAAATGGCCAATTTTCAGGATACATTATTAACATTGTACCAATTCAAGATTATCTCAAATCATGTTATATATACATATACATATAGCATGCATTAATATAAAATCTCCAGTGTTACTATGTAGAAGAGCAATGATAAAAACATGGATGAGAGAAAAATGTTAAAGAAGCAATGCTATATTAATCAAATGACACTGACTGTAAGTATATGCATGCTTTCATTTGCTTTCTTTATTAAAAACAGTTTATTCAAAGTATAGTTCCTATATAACCCTAGAACCAATTTCTACCCCAAAAATACATTTCAATAAGAGCTCACTCACATGCATTTTGCACAAAGCTATACTTTAGTTTTGTTTTTCAAGATTATTCTCTCATGTGCAACTGTGTAGGAACAGATATTTGTGTAATGGTAGGCATTAAGTAACAAACCTTTCAGGCATGAACTTTTATTTTTCCTAAAATTCAGTTCAGTAGATTGTATTGAATGAATAACATGAGAAAGTCTCAGTGTTAGGACATTTCCTACTCTCATAGATTTTATGGTATTATAGTTTCCATGGTTTTCCTCCTACCTGAACAAATAGAGGACCAATCCACATGTTTCATTCCCAAGGAAAGATACTTAATACATCATATTGAGTTTGATTTCCATACAAAAACTTGGCCTAAGAAAAGTAAAGCTCTTCCTATAGCCTTGTCTCATAAGTGAAATATCATCAAGCCAATAAAAGGTGCAACGTTTTAAAACTTTGAAATCTAGTATGAAAGCCAAAATGTGGGCTGAAAGTCACTCACTTTCCTACAATTCTTTTGTGAAGTTAATAAGATAAATATACCTGAACACACAAAAGAAACCCAGAATCCTATTATTTTTTATAATTCAATAGTCACATGCACTTGTAAGCTGAAACCTAGTTGCATTTAATCAGTTATCATTATTTTGAGTTAACAATACAGTTTATAGTTTATATGTTTAGCATGGTTTATAGAAACATCATTTTTTCTTGATTCTAAATATGCCAGAAAGGCAGACATTCTTTTCTGCATTCTAGAAATATATAAAATAAAGTATGGATTGTTATTTTAGGTCCCTGTACACAAAAATGAATTAATACCAGAAAATAAGCAGAAGTTAATTATTCTTGAGATACACCTGTTGAAGTAGTATGTCATGACTGACTTTCTATCTCTGTGTGTGATTGAGGACATCTAAAAATATTGCTCTTTCTTTGATTACAAAGTGAATTTGTAACAAAAAAATCATATTTATAATTATTAAAGGGAAAATATTTTTAGGGAATTTTGCTCCACTCTTCTCCCAATATAAGAGGAACAGAGGACCTATTGTTCCCTCCCTTACTTTCTACTTTTGCCAAATTCTCTTTGCATGATTTAATATTACTAGATACCCATTTTTAAATTATAGATCTCCCCGTTTGGTCTCAAAGTTCAAATATTTCTTTGTTCCTATTTTTAATTTACCTCACTATTTTTTAATATATTTTAATGCTCCCCCTTTATTTTGCTATATTCAATTAGCTCAAAACAGTCAACTTCCCAGTCATTTTCCCAATTCTGTAAATGACTCTGGATGATACTTGGATTAAGAACATTCACTTCTTTTATAATGGCAATTTCTTCCTCTGTATAGTATCAGTGTAAGTGTGTGAGTGTTGTTATACAGTTAAAGCTTATCAAATAGGCCCCTTTATGATTGATTTCTACTGTAATTGATGTTTCTCAGAAGGTACATTCAATGAAACTTTAAAGGAATTAGAGCATTTGAAGTAGTAATGGCTTTTCTTGTTGTGAAAGGAGATGATCTAGTATTGCCTATATAAAATGTTCTAGGATTAAGTTTCTGTACAATTTCTGCTATTCATTTGTAAAAGTTTTATACTAAAAGAGAATCATCTTGTTATTTCTACTAAACAAGGGAAGAAAAATAAAATGATTTGCCAAGCTGACAAAACTATCTCAGCATTCAGTTTGTAAGTTGGCTCCATTGTCAGAGGATTGCAGCACGGAAGGCAGACAGGCTGAAATTGTAACAGAAATTTAAAAAAACATGTTGTTGCTTGAAGCACTGTGATGTTAATTTACTACTCAATAAATGCAACAAGCTTCCACTGAGGCTGGCAAGCCTAGAGAGAGAAGCAACATGAAGATATCTATGTGAATAGTTGCTTTGCTAATTATGAACAGTGGCTGATTAGAGATGTGCAGGGTGATTCTTCTACCAAAGTTTTATTCCCTACACCTGTACCTCTGAGTCCAAATGTTGTTAGTGATATAAAAACCCAATGATTTACAAGATAACTTCCGAATGTATAATATCATCAAAATATGATTAGTGCCCATTAAAATGATAAATATATTACAGGCTGGGCTCTCATAGGATTTCTGATATTCTGCTGTTTGTAGCTCTGGATAGCATAAATCTCAGAACACACTCTTCTTAGAACTCTCCAGTGGCTTCCCACTGCAACCAGAATAAATATATCAACTTATATTCTGTTCTGCAAGCTACTACGTGTTCTGACTGATGCCTGAATCTCTGGTCTCTTTTCTCTCCTTTCTTCCACTTAGTCATTACATTTCTTTCCCACTGGCCTTTAGTGTATCCCTTAAACATTCTCAGGTATTTTATCCTGTGACTTTTTCATTTTGCATTGTCCTTTTACTACTAGATCCTCACAACCTTGGCTTCTTCTCTTCTTTCAGGTCTCCAGAGAGGCCTTATCCAATCACCATTGCTAAAGCAATTCCTCCATATACCTCTTTCCCCATGTTATTCTTTATTACATTGCTCATCTCTTTTATTTTATAGCACATAGCAACAACTAAAATTTTATTTGTTAGTGTTTTTATTGTCCGTATTCTCCTCACCAGAATTTTAGCTCTAAGACCTAAGACTGAGGGCTCTATTTTATTTACGCAGTAGACACACAAACAATTTTGTTCACATTGGATGGAAAATAAACCTACTACTATTAATGAATTAATTTATGAAATTAACAAAAGTTTCATATATACTTATGAAAATTTCCACTATTAAAACAACTATTAGAGTGAAGAGTAGAAGCATAGACAAGAATAATGTCACCATAAATTTTATTGGACTTATGGTTTATAAAAGTACTTCCAATCTCTTATTTAGTCTAAAACACTAGTATAGTAATTTTAAATCTTAAATACATTTTTGTATTTCTTTTTTTAAACTGTGTTATAAGTGACAAGATGAAATGTGGTTTTGTTTGACAATTTTGGTAAGAGTTAGAGGTTTTATCTCTCAAAAAGCAAATGCATTTAAATTTGAAATAAGTGCTTCTGATGACATTTAAAAGACAAAAAAAATAAAAAGACCTGAAATATGGGTACTTAGGGGCAATAATAACAAACATGTGCACATCTGCTGAGCTATGTGACAGGTACTCACTATTCAACATTCTCTGAAAATATAAATTTAGTTAATTATCATGGCAATTATGAGGTCAGTAATCTCTTCCCTATTTCACAGTCTAGAAAACCAAGACATTGTAAAGAAAAGTAACAGAGTCATATTTAAAGAGTTAATATGTGTTAGAACTGGTATCTGAAATTTCATAGGCTGATCTCAGAGGTTAAAAGGCTGATTTGACAGTAAGAAAACTAAGAGAAAGCATTCCCCATTTCCTTCAAAGAATAAAATCTTAAAAAATTAGTTTACTGGGCTTCCCTGGTGGCACAGTGGTTGAGAATCTGCCTGCCAATGCAGGGGACACGGGTTCGAGCCCTGGTTTGGGAAGATCCCACATGCCGCGGAGCAACTAGGCCCGTGGGCCACAACTACTGAGCCTGCGCGTCTGGAGCCTGTGCTCCGCAACAAGAGAGGCCGCGATAGTGAGAGGCCCACGCACCGCGATGAAGAGTAGCCCCCGCTTGCCACAACTAGAGAAAGCCCTCGCACAGAAACGAAGACCCAACACAGCCAAAAATAAATAATAAATAAATAATAAATTAATTAAAAAGATATTAGTTTACTAACACAAATCATAATAGTCTCTGCTCTCTTTTTTTATTCAAAATGTATGGAGTAATGTTTGCAGTTAAGTAAAAAACAAAACTCAGCTTCCTTTGCAAATGCAGAATTTAAACTCAATATAACCATGCACAACCTCTCTGCTATTGCTGTCATATTTGGTGAACAGATTGCTTCTCCTTTCTATAAGCCATTTGAGTTTTTTCACTTGTTGCACTGAGATGTTTAACTTAAACTAAATTAAAATCCTGCTAAATTAGAATCCTATATGAGCAAATAATAGATCAATGTCTATAATTAATAAGTCATTGATAACTAACAGTTTTTGCCACCTCTAAATATTTCCTCATCAGTTCTGTAGCAATATTATACTTAAATGCATATTTCCTCTGAATATTTTCCCTTTATGGTACTGTGAATTAAATTTAGCAACATAATTTACTCTTTATGTAATCATAAAATACTCTATTTTACAACATGCATTTCTTAATCTGTAACTCATATGGCCATATAACCACATAAAACAGGGATGTGTGTGTGTGTGTGTGTGTGTGTGCATATGTGTGTGTGTATGTATTTCCTGTTCCTTTAGAGCTGTGAAAGCCACTAGTATGTATGATAGTGGATAGGAATGTAACCACATCACAAGCGATTCCTTCTCTCCTATAATTCACTAAGCCTTATGCTTATTAAAGTTATTTAATAGAAATTTCTCATTGATCTCTCAAAATGATTCCTTCCACTTTCCTGGAGGAGCTGACTGAAAACAAGAACAAGAGGACCTCACTCCATGCTAATTTATTTAAATTAAGCCTAAATGCTTATCTGTTAAATAGTGTGATACTACTTCTTCCAAAAATTACCAGAATAAAAACAAATTACATAAAATATGTAAATATTTGAAAATCAAAAAAGAAAATATAAAAATTAGCCCAGAGTACATAATTTGCACAGTAATTATAATGCAGGTAGACTAACCTAAATAAGATACTTTTTCTTTTCTCTATTAATTACTCTATATTTTTATATTCTTAGATGTACTGCTTGAAGGTATATTCAACATCAAGTATACAAATATGTATTCTATATATCATATCTTCATTATTCAAGATGATTAACTTTGAAAATATGAGCTTTAGTTTGTCTTACTTGCAAGATCAGTCAATAGAACTTACCTTTTTTTCAGCCCTAGGTGGGAAGAGAAGGGGATAGGTAGGGAGGAAATAAAGTCCAAGAACAGAGGGTTTTTTCTGGCTCAAGTCTGATTTTTTTGGTAACAAGTCTGAGCATCTGCTAATCCAAGATCTCAGCACTGATCCCCAAACTGGTGGATTTACACTCCGGTCTCAACTTAACAAATCTGACAAATCAAAGTAAGTATACTAACATGGAATCAAGATAATTAATGATTATAAAAATTGTTTAATTACTTTGAAGAAAATTAATTCTCTTAGTCTTTTTTAGGTTCAATTCTTAGAAACAGAGCCTAAGTCTGGGCTCCTAGCACGTGATATATAGGGAGAGTGTGCTTTTGGAAAGCAATACAGTGAAGGCAAAAGAGTTGAGCAAGATTGTGGACCCAGAGAAAGCCTTTTCTTGGTCTGCTCCAAAGGACAGGATGCCTTTTGAGCAAAAATCACACCCAAGAATTGTCCTAAATTTTCACCCCTTGGGCCATTCCCTTGCAGGAATGCAGAGACCCAGGAAAGCAATTTCCTTAAGCCTAGTACTTCTGACCAACACCACTAGCAATGCAGGGAGCTTATTAGAAATGCAAATTCTAATTCTTCACTCAAGATCTGGAAGTGGAATCTGTGTTTCTACATTCCTTCCAGAATATTCTGATGTCCCCTAAAAGTTAAGAACCTTTGGCCTAGAGCAATTCCTTTGGTAATTTTGCAGGAAAAGAAAAGCTATTTTGAGCCAGTAGCAGCTCAATTTACAGCAGATAGATTAACTTGTCTGGTGAAAGGGATCTGCATGAGGCACTAAAAGCATCCACTAAACTTTCTACATATTGTCACCTATTTTTTTTTTTTTTATTTTACAGAAAAAAATACTGAGGAAACTGTGGATGAAGACAAGAAAAGAGAACTTCATAGAATAAGAAATATATTATCAATAAGAACTACATCAACTATATGACATCTCTATCAGCCACCATTTTCTGTTATGCTACTGTCTTTCCAAAAATGTTTAAAACATTTAACAGTTGAATTAGCCATTGGAGGAAACACAGACAGCATTCAGTGATTACAGTAAAACATTTTGAAATTGAGAGGGAATAAATAACTAAATATCAATTTTAAGGATAGCTAAACCTCAACTAAAATGTAGTCTCCAGCCAAAACTAAGCGTTATCCACACATATCCACAAAAAGACCTTACAAACTTGTAAATGTATGACTTTATTTATATAATGGGCTTAAAGAAAATAACTCTTAAACAGGCTAATATTCTCCTTGAAATAAATACAATTTTCTATACTAGAGGAAGGAAGGAAGGAAGGAAGGAAGGGAGGGAGGGAGGGAGGGAGGGAGGAAGCACAAAGAAAGAGAAAGAGAGAAAATAAGAAAGAAACAAAGAAACAAAGAAAAAAGAAAGGAAGGAAGAGAGAAAGAAAGAGAGAGGAGACAGAAAGGGAAATTAGTTTATCCTAGCCAGTATTTTTACTTACACAGGAAACAGGATGGGCCTCACTACCTTGGCAGTTTTCTTGTGTGCTACAACACAATTAGTGGTCAGTAAGAAAATTTTAAAAACTGGATATTCTTCTGAAAGATTTAAGATAAGCAAAAAAATATGTGTTTCCTTTTTCCAAAGGGTCTTCATACATGTTCTCTGGTTCATCTCAAGTAATTACCTTTTTGCCCACACCACTGTCATCTTTTAATTCAGATGGGTATCTAAGTCAGATCTCTTTTCAAGCAGTAATTCCACATGGAAGACATATCTCACCCTCCAGACAAAGCCGGCTCTCTTAAAGCATGTGCTCATTGCACAATGGACCATTCATCTGGGGCATTTATATTTGCTAGAATTTTAAATCAATTTGTGAATATTTTATTAATATCTATGTTGTCTATGAGACTCTAAGCTCCAGGTTGATAAGAAGTATGACTCTTTTTGGCTCATCATTGTGTCCCTAGTAAGGTCAGATTCAATTTTATATATAATAAATATAAAATTAGGAGTGAAAAATATACACAAATATTTTAAATTTTAAAAATAGAAAAAAATACAAACATTTAGTAGAACATCACAAAATGCAAAAAAGAAAAACATACAGACCAGCTTCTGATACCATATATTTAAAACCATGTTTATCTCCCACTGCCCATCAAATATATTCATATCAAGATATTGCCTCTGGCACTACATTTTTGTGGCATGAATTCTGGGTAATTGATACAGGTTGGGAGAATTTTCCTAGGAAACTATTCTTGTACAAGGATACCTAGCAAAAACTTAACTGTGTAGAAATGACAGTGTATCACTTCAATTTTTTCCTTAGTTAGATCCCCAAATATCCCTAGCCAATCCAATGCTACTCATAAAGAAAAGTATAATGGACAGAAAATCAGAGTGGTTAAAAGACAGCAGTCTTTACTGAGTGGAAATCAGAATGGAAAAAGATTTCAGTCATATTTCTGCAAAATTTACAAAAATGTCATGACCAAAATTTACAAAAATGACATGAATCCATTGCTGAACAATTCCCAGAGCCTTGGATAAGGTCTTAGAAAGGTGAGGGACCCCAATCAGGTGAGAGGTCTAGAGACTTAAGCTTCTTTATCTTCCCAATAAATCTGCCTCTTATCATCAGCTTCATGTACAATGCCCACTTCATAGTAGGTTGTCAATAAATATTTGCTAAATAAAAGTCAAATGATAGCAATGTCTCCTTGCCCCATTTCTTTCCTAAAGCACCAATCAAATAATACAGATAGTGTTTAAGCACTAAAATTTAATTCAGAACAATTATTATTTTGCATGCTATACTGTTTCCCAATGTGGGTTTCATATTTCCAAGTAAGTAGTTTTAGAGTCTAATGACTTATGCAAACACATTGATAGATAACTCTGGAAAATATTTCTTTCTAGCACAAGATTATTCAAGATTTCTAAGAAGTTGGTACTGTCTTTTATTGAGAAATAAGAAAATGATATAATTAGTTTTAAAAACTAATAAGGGTATTTTGCCTCATGGGGTTTATATTATCATCTTCTAAGGATGACTTATTCTGACACATTCCATATCCTTACAACAAGCTGAAAATCAATCCAATAGAGTTAGCTGTCATTACAAAAACAAAAACAAAAACAAACAAACAAAATGGAGTTGGCATCCGTAAAAAGGATTCTTAGCACTCATATTCAGAAACTTTTAACCTAAGTTCTATTATAAGAGCTCCCACAGAAGAAACTAACTCAAATTATGTTTTTAAGGGGGAAAATAAAGAAAATAAATTTTGGAAAATGATTTTCATGGATCTCTCATGTTTATTCATTTATTGTGAGTAAAATGCCAATTGGACTTTTGTTCCAGATTATCTTTTCAAGGATCTCTGTATAGCAAACAGTCTTGGAAGATAGAAATAGTGTCTCCCTCCAAAGCAAATGATAGTCATGTTTACTGTCAATTATAAAAAATTCAGTCTCTCTATGAGCAGGGCTCTTCTATAATAACATAACCCACTGGGTGTGGAGGTCTAATGTAGCCTGGCTCACACTGTCCTGTAGAACTCAGGCTCTGACCCAGAAGTCTCGAGTCCTCTATCAACATCCATGAAACTGTGGCAAGCTAACTTGTTTAGGCACTTCATAGTTCTTGACAGCAAGTCAAAATGAAATTTTGAATAAAAGGATGGTGGGCACGTATGTATAAGCCTCAAGAAGCCACTTGCCTTATGGGATATGTTTTCCACTGAATATAAAGAGTAGGGGCCAAGTGGTGGATAATCCTGAGCAAGAACCTGATATGTTCCTAAACATCTGAATCCACTGTTTCTAGAACACCAGGGACAATCATAAACTGGATTCCAGGTTATGACATTTGCCAAGCTAACTAAGAGTGAAAATAATTTTCAAAATATAATACTTATAAATGTTAATGAGAAGCCTGGATTGATTCAATTAAGGGTTTAAATTTTAAAAAAGGCTAATTGTTTCCCCCTACAATATATATCTTCCACATTATTGGAGAAACTAATGATATTTCATCATCATCATGTTGTTATGAGCTCAAGAAAAAGGATAAGAAAGTAGCAGATACTTTTACTTGTAATATTTTACAAGGCCCTTGCAAAAATTCAATATATGGCAATGCACACAAACATGCACATACATCTGTACATGGACATGTGCACACATGTGCAAACACATACACACAAAGAAGGTGGAATCAGCCATTATAAATTCCTAGGCAGGGGCTTCCCTGGTGGCGCAGTGGTTGAGAATCTGCCTGCCAATGCAGGGGACACGGGTTCGAGCCCTGGTCTGGGAAGATCCCACATGCCGCGGAGCAACTAGGCCCGTGAGCCACAACTGCTGAGCCTGCTCGTCTGGAGCCTGTGCTCCGCAACAAGAGGCCGCAACAGTGAGAGGCCCGTGCACCGCGATGAACAGTGGCCCCCGCTTGCCGCAACTGGAGAAAGCCCTCGCACATTAGCGAAGACCCAACACGGCCAAAAATAAATAAATAAAATAAAGAATTTTTTTAAAAAAAGAAAAAAAAATTCCTAGGCAGCCTGTTTCACGTCCCTTCACAATCAAGGCAATTGTCTAAATTCTCAAGCAGAAGGTATGAACAAACTTTCCCATAAACTCATGAGTACTTTTTTTAATTTGAAGTTTTCAATTCCATGTTTCTACTTTACACTCTCATTTGTGACGATAACCAGTACGCAGGTAAACCAATACTATTTTATAGCCCAAAGTATAGGCAACAGGTGATAATACTACTTGATCCTTGCTTGCTGGCTACTGTGGTAACAATATATTTGCTTTAATTTAACAAGTGTTTGGACTTATTTGTCATACAGTCTTCTAGTTTTACAGAAATTATTATATGATCTTAGACAGTTTTATTGGAAAAGGGGCTCCAAATAAGCCAAGGAGTTGACTTTTCATTTGACTAGCAGATCCCCCAGCTACCCAGTCCATCGATTGGCTTCATTCTTACATAGATATGGCAGCTCATCAAATGGGATCCCCTAGGTAAGAAAAGATATACTGAGTGTCTACTAGTGCCACCATATGCTGGGCCCCATCTTTGATAACAAGTGTGTTCCTGAACAAAAAGTATTCTTTTGTTAAAAGCAATCAATATCAAATATTTCTCTTTTTATGTGGTAGTTGTTTGGGATCATTATTTTTGCATTTTGCCAAACTATAAGAGGATAGGGAGTCTAGATGGCTGGAGGGCAGGAAGCATGTAAAACATTAAGAGCTAGGCCTATTCAATTAGCAAACAGACTGAATAAGACAACTATTCTGGGACAAAAGAAATTTTTCCATATAAACCATAATAATAAAAATAGTATGTTTGTTTGTCCTTGACTTCTGTATATATATGTCTCCTCAAGAACATGTGGAAGTTACAAACATCTGTTCCCTAATTCATTATCTATATCCTGGCCATTTCATTCTTAATCTCCCACCCTTAGCTATACTGCTTAAAATCACCACAATGAAAAAGACATGAGAGAGTCAAATGAGCAAATGGAGGAAGTTACCCAGTAATTCTTACTATCTTGATTTTCTGGTTGTTTCCTTCAGAGACCAAAAAATGGTAGATTAGGTTTCTCTCTTCCCACTTTATTATTTAAGAGTGACACCTATGTCCATATCCCCCAAGCAATGTTATAGAGACCTTTAAACTAGGGAATGTAACTGAGGCTGTATATTCAGTAACAGCAAAGTAGTAACAATATTATTTTTGATTGAGTAGTTTGCAATGTGGGGACACTAGGGACTAAATCATTACCAACTGAGAGCTCCATCTTGATCAGAAATAATTCCATTGGGACATTTACTCACAATATGTCTGGTGAACTAGAAAAAAATCCTAAAATCCCTTTCAAATGCTAAGATAGAATGAATCCACATATACTCTTTAAGAAATAGTAGATTCTTTGTCACTTAGAACAAGATGGCTTTCTTCTCTTTATATTCAATTAGCTGTCAAATACCAATGATAAAGGAAGAAGGAAGAGATAGGTTATACAAATCCAAACAGAAAATAATCAAAAAGACTTTGTTGCTGAAGAGTAATAGATATTTTTGCTTCTGTTGTTATAGTTTTTTAGCTCATATTTATTTTCTCATTTATGGCTTCCTTAGACCAATATTAAAATCAATTTATATTTTCTGAGTACATTTCAATAGGTAACCAGAAATATTCTTAGTGGAATAGATAAAAAAGCTTGGTGTTTAAAGTGAGTGAACAAAATTCAATAGTTGGTATTTCTCAAAGCAAATTTCATTAAATTTGTACATTTAAGTCATTGGGGGATTACTAAAAATGTAGTCCCATGGGATATATCCCAGAATTTCCTTACCACCTTTTCTGGAACTATGGATCAAGTATTTTCATTTTAACATATTACCCAGTTGATTCTTAAATATACTAAACTTTGGCTATCTATATGTTCACATGATGCAGAATCAATATCATTTACTTCTAAAAACTAGACTAAATCATTGTTAGTCTAATAGCCAACAAATTTAATAATTATATTCTAACCATATTTCAACTAAATTCATTAATTGACTCACTCATTTATTTTTTCCACAATTATTGAATGTCTACTATGTGTTACACACTAATGTTAAGCATTGGAAATAAGAAAGTGAGAAAGATAAGGTCACTGTATTCCTGGAGCTTACATTCTACTAAAAAAACAGAGACATTAATCAAAAAATGTAATGTCACAACATGAACAGGAGACAGGTTTATATATAGAGACAGGTATGTTTTAAGAAAGTTTAACCAATAGTGTGATTTGACCTTGTCAGAGAGGTTAACATAATCGTCCCTGTGAAAGTGATGATCAAACTGAAATACAAAGAATGCATAATGACTAAATGGACAAAAAAGTATTTGAGGGGATGTTAGTCTAGGCAAAAAAAAATCAGACTGTGCAAAGTCATGTGTTAGTAGAGGGCAGGGAACTTTCATGAAAGAAGAAAAAGACTACCGTGGTTTGTACAGAGAGCAAAGGAAAACATGATCATGATTATCATAGATTAAACTTTAGATGTTGGTAGAAGCCAGAATAGGCTGGTCCTTTTTATTCCTTGTTGTGGTGTTGAGTTTGTATTCTAAATGTCATTAGTAGCTATCCAAAGATTACACAGAGATGACATGACCTGACTGCTTCACAAAAAAATATTTGTAGATGCAGAACGGAAAAAATACTAAGAAGAGAAGCATCAGTTAGTTTTTGCTGCACAAGAAACCACCAAAAACTTAATGGCTTAAACAGTCATTATTTATTTAGTTCAAAATTCTGTGGGTCAGTAATTTACACTGGACTCAGCTGGGCTTGCTCATGCATGTGCAGTCATCTGCCAGTCAGCTAGATGGCTCTATTTCTAGAGTTTGGTTGTCTGTTGGCTGGTTTAACTGCAGTGATTGAATTATGCACGATTCACCATCCAATAGGCTAGCTAAGGCTTTGTCACATGATGTCAATGGCAGGGATCTCAAGAAAATAAAGAAAAGACAAGCCTGACTATACAAGTGTTTTTCAAGGCTCTCTTTGTGTATGCCAACTAAAGAATGTTGCTCACTATCTGGTTCTACAAGAACGAAGTAACTAGCCACTGCAGTTCACTGACCTTCAACACACCCTGAAAGTTCAGGGTGGAGATCAGGAATGAGGCACTCTGTGCTCTGGGAAAAACTGGCAAGAACAGACCTTCAGATAGTTAGATATTTACAGGAAAAAATTTTATGAACCCAATTTCTTGCATCTTCTCATACCTAGAAAAGCATTAAAATCATTAATGGAGACATCTGCTCCTCTTGACTATCAGCAACCTTCTACAGAGATGTGTGCTTGATTGCACGTATCCTCTTTACCAAAATCATATATATACTGATCACCCCCCAAATCTTCAGAGCAGTTCCTCAGAGCTCTCTGACAGATTGTCTCCAGACTATAGTCCTCAGTAAGCCCCCAATAAAACTGAACTCACAGCTCTCAGGTTGTGTGTTTTTTCAGTTGACATGAAGTAACCAAATTAAATCACATGCCGAAACCCAGAGTTAGAATGAGAGAGCACAGAAAAATTACATGGCAAGGGGGTATGAATAAAAAAAATTATTGTGGCTATGTTTCTAATCTACCACAGCAGGAAACAGTGGACACAGGTTATGAGGTGATTGCTAAACACCAGTTAAATGACTTGTATTGGGGAATGCTCCCAGTTTTCCTCCTAGACTTGAGAGATATGTAGAAAAAAAAAAACTAGTAGACAGAACTTGATGACTGGATTGGATACAGAGAGTGAGAGTAAATAATTATTAAGAAAAAAGCCTACATTTATCTTTTTGCACAGCTACAGACTTGATTGTACCACTCATGAGATGGAAAGGTCTATAAGACCATGTTTGTGATTGTAAATGCATATTGAAATGAGTTGGCTTGAAACTTCAAAGATGAAATATTATATAGGTCTCTGGAGCTCATTAAATATGGGTATAAAACTCTTACTAAAGGTCAGGCTTTTGACAAAACTTTTGTAATCCATTAGTAGATTCAGTGAAATTGAAGCTTTGTATGTGTTTGACATCAGTTACAATGCTAAAATAGGTTGAGAAAATAAGAGTGTCTAGGCTTTCATCTCGAAGAAATTCAATGACAAGTAGGAAAATGAATGCCAAAGACAAAGCAGCAGTCAGAAAGAAAGGAGGAATTCCAGGTGTTTTTGTTTTAGGAACCTCCTGAATGGAATATTCCAGAAGGAGAAGTGATCAACATCTTCAAAACTGCTGAAGAAATGAAATAAATGATAAATTAGAATTTCCTATTGGACTTAAGCACCTGGTGATTTTAGCACAAGCTGCTTTGGGTGAATGTGGGGGGAAGAAATTAGATTGGCGAGCACTAAAGTATAGGGAGGTAAAGAAATTGATACAGTAACTTCCAGGAAAATGTGGTATATATGTATATGCACACATAATAACACGCAATGTGGGCTTTTATGGTTTTATAGAACTACCATAATGAAGAGAAGGGTTGAGGGATATGATGAGAATAGATTCAGAGTAGGTGATGAGAGAAGAGACTTAATAATGTATCATATTAACAGCATTTAACATTTAAAATGGACTTTTCCTAGATATAATGTAATTTCTTCTTCCTCACAAATTTATTAGAAGTTGGACAAGTAAGGTCTACCTTTATTTACTGATACAGAAGCAGACTAATTGCTTTTGCCCAATATGATAAAGCAGGTAAATTTCTGAAATGACCACAGTTCTTTAGACTAATAGTACAGATCTCTTTCCATTATACAGTGTTTTCTCCTATGGAAAGGTGGCAAACACAAATAATGAGTGTTGCAGAGAGGTATTCCCATAAGAAAGAGGACAAAAATGTTAACAGTGGAATGGCTACTTGTCTACTGGGCATAGAAGCATAGTAGTAAACAGCATGGGTATTGGAGTCAGACTGTCTGCACTGAAATCATGAATTTGCCAAGTTAAAAACAGTGTGATCTTGGGGAAGATATTTAACTTCTCACTGTGCCTGAGTCTTCTCATTTGTAAGATGAGGATAATAGTTGTCTTCTTATAAGGATCAAATAAGTTAGTGCAATGAGTTTGTTAGCATGATATGCCTTTTACCTCCAACAGGAAATTTTTATTTGAAGTACTAGAGAAAGACATTTTAAAAATCAAATTATTTTACTAAAGAAAAGCAAAGCTCACCTATGATTTGCCATTCTCAAAGAGTTGTAAACAGGTGTCACTTTTGTTAATTTATTAATTTTATAGAGATATTAGTAAATCAGAGAATCGAAAATCATTTCTAAGAATAAAAAATGGACACTTGAACTTCAAAGTTCATAGAGAATAAATAAAAAAGGAAAATTGGAAGAATGCTTTTAAAAATCACAAAAGAGAAAGTCAATAGCATAAGGAGGCTTAAGTTACTTCCCAAGGTGCTATAGAACCATACAAACAAAATGTGAAGAGAGAACAATTTGGAGACATTAGCAGTAAAGCTACCTTTCCAAACTGCATGTAAGATGAACTAGTTTATAAGATACATTAAAAGGTTTAAGACATGAATGCTAGAAATACACAAACAAATGTATTAAAATAAAAGTAAAGCAGTCCCTACTTTTCATTTAAATATGGACAAATTAACCTTGGTTTTCTGAAATTATTTTAACCACTTTCAGTGATTTTATGCAGTACTGAGCATATTTTGAAATGCCTCTCTTCTAATCCCAAATCAGTTCAATCTCTAACCTGGCATTATGTCGAACAATTAGAACAATTTGATACTGTTAAAATAGGTCAGCATAAGAGTCCATTCAGAATGTTGAACTTAAAAGAAATATTTTTAGGGAATGTGAATTGGTGCAGCCACTGTGGAGAACAGTATGGAGGTTCCTTGAACAACTAAAAATAGATTTACCATATGATCCAGGAATCCCACTACTGGGCATAAATCTGGAGAAAACTCTAACTCAAAAAGATAAATGCACTCCACTGTTCACAGCAGCACTATTTACAATAGTTAAGACATGGAAGCAAACTTAATGTCTATCGACAGATGGATGGATAAAGATGTGGTATGTACACACACACACACACACACACACACACACACGAATATTACTCAGCCATAAAAAAGAACAAAATAATGTCATTTGCAGCAACATAGATGGGCCTAGAGATTATCATCCTACGTGAATACGTGAAGTAAGTCAGACAGGGAAAGCCAAATATCATATGATATCACTTACATGTGAAATCTAAAAAAAAATGATACAAATGAACTTATTTAAAAAACAGAAATAGACCCACAGACATAGAAAACAAACTTATGGTTACCAAAGAGGAAAGGGGGGAGAGGGATAAATTAAGAATTTGGAATTAAAAGATACACACTACTATATATAAAATAGATAAACAACAAGGACCTACTCTATAGCACAGGGAACTATATTCAATATCTTGTAATAACCTATAATGGAAAAGAATCTGAAGGGTAAGCCGAGATGAAGTGAGAGAGTAGCACTGACATATATACACTACCAAATGTAAAATAGATAGCTAGTGGGAAGCAGCCGCATAGCACAGGGAGATCAGATCGGTGCTTTGTGACCACCTAGAGGGGTGGGATAGGGAGGGTGGGAGGGAGGGAGATGCAAGAGGGAAGAGATATGGGGATATATGTATATGTATAGCTGATTCACTTCGTTATAAAGCAGAAACTAACACACCATTGTAAAGCAATTATACTCCAATAAAGATGTTAAAAAAAGTTTAAAAAAAATATATATATATATGTATATATATATACACAAACATATAACTGAATCACTTTGCTGTACACCTGAAACATTGTAAATCAACTATATTTCAATAAAATAAATAAATATATAAATATATAAATAATAAAAGAAATAATTTTTAAAGCGGATAAAAAAAATACAAACATCTTGGGCTTCCCTGGTGGCGCAGTGGTTGAGAAGCTGCCTGCCAATGCAGGGGACACGGGTTCGAGCCCTGGTCTGGGAAGATCCCACATGCCGCGGAGCAACTGGGCCCGTGAGCCACAACTACTGAGCCTGCACGTCTGGAGCCTGTGCTCCACAACAAGAGAGGCCGCGATAGTGAGAGGCCCGTGCACCGCGATGAAGAGTGGCCTCCACTTGCCACAACTAGAGAAAGCCTTCGCACAGAAACGAAGACCCAACACAGCCAAAAATAAATTAATTAATTAATCAATTAAAAAAAAAAGGTGTCTCTCAAATTTAACTTCCAGAATATATTCAGGAAAAACGCATACGCCCTTTTTGGCCAACCAAAGAAGCGGGCAATGCAAATCAACACTACAAAGAGGTATCACTTCGAATCAGAAAAAAGGACCATCCTCACAAAGGGTAAAAACCAGATATGCAGGACAGGGAGAGGAGAAAAGGGAGCCTTGTTACACTGAAGGGGGGAATGTAAATTGCCAACAGCCACTCTGGAGAAGTGTACTGTGTTTCCTAAAACATCTAAAAAACAGAGCTACAAAGCATAGGGTGCTTCCACTCATGGGCATATATCTTGGAAAAACCAAAAATCCACAGGACGCAGGCACCCCGTTTACTGCTGCTATGTTTACAACAGCCTCGACTTGGGTACAACTTAAAAGTCCTTGGAAGGAAAAAATGGTGAAAGAAAATTTGGTACTTAAGCACAACGGAATATTACTCAGCCCTGAAATCAATGAAATGAGGCCAGTTGCAGCAACTCAGGGGGACTTATGTACGGTCACTGAGAGTGAAATAAGTTAGATGGCAAAAGAAACTTATCATAAGATATCACTTATAAAGGGAATCTAAAAATCGCCAAACATAAACTGAATTACAAACAGAACACCAGCACACATTTACAAAACACACTTATGGCTGCTTAAGGGGAAAAGTGTGGTGCAGTGATGCATAAACCAGGAGGTTGAAATTGGCACAGATACCGTTCCATACACCAATAATGTAATCGCCAAGACATACTCATTGTTCAAGGAACTGGACTCAGCACACTCTATTCACAGAAAAACATATATCTGACTACTAGAAACTAGAAAAGAATTTACTGATGTCTCTCTATAACTGACTCAAGTGGATGTAAAGCACCAAGAAACACATTGCAAATCAGCTACACCCCATTATAAAAATTAATTATAAAAAAAAAAAAAAGACAGTGAGAGAGAGACGAATTCTTACAAAATTCAATCAGGGGCTGTGATGCAACTGGACTGACCACATCTACACTCACAGCTGAATGGGACGTAAGGCTGGACACCCTAACCCTAAACCCTAAACACTAACCCTAACCCTAACCCCAACCCTAACCCCTAACCCTAAACCAACCCTAAGCCTAACCCTAACCCCTAGCCCTAGCCCTAGCCCTAACCCTGACCCTAACCCCTAACCCTTAACCCTCACCAAGTTCACAAGTAAACTTCTCACCCACCTGGAGAGAGTGATTTAATTTTAAAGAGTAAAGACACAATCAGCTCAGTAATTGGCCACGGGGGCTTGAGGGGCCAAGGCTAACCTGAGCTGGAGGAACGTGGATGCCTGCCTGGATGCTCAGAGGCCAAGGGCTGTTCTGAGACCTGCTTGGACACCCATGCAGATGGAACAAAGGATCCATCCAGTCCCAAGAGGGCCCCACCAGCCCTCAAGAACGCAACACCAGACTTCCCTGGTGGCGCAGTGGTTAAGAATCCACCTGCCAATGCAGGGGACAGGGGTTTGAGCCCTGGTCCGGGAAGATCCCACATGCTGTGGAGCAACTAAGCCCATGAGCCACAACTACTGAGCCTGAGCTCTAGAGCCTGTGAGCCACAACTACTGAGCCTGAGCTCTAGAACCCGCGAGCCACAACTGCTGAAGCCCACGCGCTTAGAGCCTGTGCTCTGCAATAAGAGAAGCCACTGCAATGAGAAGCCCCCACTTGCCGCAACTAGAGAAAGCCTCCGTGCAGCAATGAAGACCCAACACAGCCAAAAATTAATTAATTAATTAATTATTTTTTAAAAAAAGGCAGCACCTGGGGGCTGGCAGACTGATGCACCGAGTCTTACATAACGTCTACTTAGTATCCTGCATGTCAGGGCCATGCTGGACCTGGGGCTGCCCAGACAGAGTGGGGCCTGCATCACCCTTCCCAGGAGGGAGGGTGGAGGGAAACCCTGCATGACCTCTGAGGCCCTAAGAACCCTTGACTAAGGCTGAGCTCAATTTGAAACAGTGGGTGACCAGAGCAGACATTTCATCTATCAATCAGAATCCAGCACTGGAGGAGCAGAAAACAATGGCCTCGCTCAACCTTGACGCTAATCCTGACATTGATCCTAACCCTAAACTCTGATCCTGACCCTAAGCCTTGACCTAACCTTAGCCTAACCCGTACCCTAAACCTGTACCTTACCCTAACCCATACTCTACCCGTATCCTACCTGTACCCCAATTCTAACCCATACCCTAACACCCACTCTAACACAGAACCCTAACACCCTGAGACCAAAACCATAAACCTTAACCAATAAGCAAAACCATAACCATAACCAAACCATAAAATATATTCATTAACCATACCCATAAATAACTCATTAACCATAAAACTTAAACCATAACAGCAACCATAAACCATACACAGCCCCAACCCTCACACCAGCCCCAGCCCTAATGCTAACCCTCCAAACCACTTACACCAAGCCAAGTCTAATCAGATTATACAAATACATCTTGAAAAAGAAAACTGGGGAATTCTCTGGTGGCCCAGTGGTTAGGACTGTGCTTTCACTGCCAAGGGCTCGGGTTCGATCCCTGACTGGGGAACTAAGATCCCACAAGCCATGGGATATGGCCAAAATAAATAAATAAATAAAATGAAAGAAAACCACTATTTAAAAAAATTTTTTTTAAATAAAGAAAAAAAAAAGAAAACTACCCCAGTATAACTTATAAATATGAATGTAAAAATCTATCACAAAATAATAGCAACATGAAACCAACAGAACTTTAAATGGATAATGCCATAAGCAAGTATCTCTACACCAGAAATTTCAGGTTGCTCAACATATTAAAAGTAAGCAATGTATTAAACCACAAAAATGGTGTGAAGTAAAAACACATAATCATATCAATTAACGCAAAAAATCTACAATGAAAATCCAGTGTTATTTCATGATAAACACTCAAGAAAGCAGGAATAAAAGGAAATTTGTTCAATATGGAAAAGAGTAGTACAAAAAGCCACAGCAAACATCATGCTCAATGTTAAAGACTGAAAGATTTACTCCTGAAATCAGGAACAAGGCCAGGAAGCTGGCCTTCATCACCGTTACTAAATAGTGTACTGGAAGTTCTACCCAGAATCTTGAGGAAAGAAATAAAAGGCATCCGTGGGTGAATGGAAAAATTAAAACTGTGTCTCTTCACAGAACATAGGTTACATCATCTTATATATAAAACTACCTATAATCAGCAAAGAAATTATTTGAGCTAATCAACTAATTAAGCAGTTATAGAACAAAATATCAATTCATGAAAATCTATCTTATATGCATACGCTGGCAAAAAATAATCTGAAAAAGAATTTATGAAAACAATTCCATTTTTAATAATGTCAACATCAATATTTAGGAGTATATTTAATCAAGGTACAAGACTTGTTTTTATGTATGTAAAGTTGTATGTTTGAAATTACTGGAAAGTAAATTACTTTTCAAAACATCATGTATGTCAATAGCATGCCAGAAAAGCAGAGAAAACATCAAACTTCCATATAGAAGCCAAGCCTTACCCAGATCCAGTTCACCCAAAGTCCACGTCATTTAGAGGCACTGTGGGAAGGTTATATTAGGAGCCGCTGTCCTCCGTGTTGTGGACGACCTGGATATGGTAGAAACAGTGGGATTTTTGAATTCCAATTTTCCACTTCATTCCACAAAAAAACTATTAGAACTAATAAATAAATTCAGTAAAGTTGCAAAATCAATACACAGAAAGCAGTTGCATTTCTAAACACTAATAATGAACCATCAGAAAGAGAAAGAAAGCAATCCTATTTACAAACGCATCAAAAAGAACAAAATACCTGGGAATAAAGTCAACCAAGGAGGTGAAAGACCTGCACACTGAAAACTTTAAGACATTGATGAAGACATTGAAAAACACACCAATAAATGGAAAGATATCCTGTTCTCATGGAATGGAACAACTCATATTGTTAAAATATCCATTCTACCCAAAGCAATGGACACAGTGAATGCAATTCCTCCCAAAATTCCATGGTATTTTCCCCCAAAATAGAGCAAATCCTCCTAATATCTGTGTGGAACCAAAAAGGACCCCAAATAGCCAAAGAAACCCTGAAAAAAGAGAACGGGCTGGAGGCATCTCCCTCCCTGACGTCACACTCTGCTGAGAAGCTACAGTCACCAAAACAGTGTGGAACTGGCTCAAAACGGGCACAGGGACCAGAGGAACAGGACAGAGAGCCCAGAATTCAACCCACATGGACGGGGTCGGTTAATTTATGACAAAGGGACCGAGGACACACCAAGGAGCACGACACTCCCCACGATAAATGGTGCTGGGAAAACTGGACACCCCATAACTCAAGCTGGCTACCCTGCACACAAACCTGACCAAAAACCCAGCTTTCCACGCCAAGCCCTTCCTCGCTCACACGAAGACAGACCCCCTCAACTGTCAGTCGCCCACAGGAAGCTTCTCCCCACTTTTCCTCACCGTCTCTTCACCTTTTCCTCAGGCATCACCTGGGTCCTCAGGAAACCTAGTTCCCTAGTCAGCGTGGAAGCAGCTCCACTTTGTCCTGAAGCCGAAACCCCAGCGAGTCCTAAGGAGACGGAGACCGAGCTCCTCTCAGCAGAGACGCTGAGCCGGGCGTCCTACCCGAAGGCCCCTGCCCCCGCGCCTGACGAGGCTCAACACCTCTCAGCTGCGCTCAGAATCGAGTTCGCAGGGAACGAGCATGCGCTGTGGGTCAGAGAGGCGAACTCGGCGCCACCCTGTGGTCAGTGCAGGAAGTGCAGGCCGCGCCTCCCTCACAGGTCACTGGAGGCAGCGCGCCCTACTGACAGGACTGCTGAATCCATTAAACTGGAAATTCAAACTAAAATGGAGTCTCTATCCCAAAAGTTTTCTAAAATTAGTTAAGGAACAATTAATTGGAAACCATTTGGAATGAAGTGAATGTAGATGCAAACTTTACAACTTATACCAAATTCACTCAAAGTTATTCAGAGGCAAATTTTATTTTATTTTATAATTTATTTTTGGCTGCGTTGGGTCTTCATTGCTGCATGTGGGCTTTCTCTAGTTGCGTCGAGAGGGGCTATTCTGTTGCGGTGCACGGGCTTTTCATTGAGGTGGCTTCTCTTGTTGGGGAGCATGGGCTCTAGGCGTGCAGGCTTCAGTAGTTGTGCCGCACAGGCTTAGTTGCTCTGCGGCATGTGGGATCTTCCTGGACCAGGGCTCGAGGCCGTGTCCCCTGCATTGGCAGGTGGACTCTTAACCACTGCGTCACCAGGGAAGTCCCCACAGACAAATTTTAAATACAAAACTATTCAAGGGGCTTCCCTGGTGGTGCAGTGGTTGAGAAGCTGCCTGCTAATGCAGGGGACACGGGTTCGAGCCCTGGTCTGGGAAGATCCCACATGCCACGGAGCAACTAGGCCCGTAAGCCACAACTACTGAGCCTGCGCATCTGGAGCTTGTGCTCCGCAACAAGAGAGGCCCGCACACCGCGATGAAGAGTGGCCCCCGCTCGCCGCAACTAGAGAAAGCCCTCACACAGAAACGAAGACCCAACACAGCTAAAAATAAATAAATAAATTTATTTAAAAAAAAAAAATACAAACATCTTGAAAGAGCTCTACAAAATATTTCTATTATATGTATACATACATATATATGATCTTACATCCTATATTATATAGCACTTAAACATTTTATAATTATACTGGATCACACAATTAAGGTTGTAGGGACTGGAATATCATTTTAGACAAGGAAATTCAAGCTATACCAGCTTATGACCTGCTTACATTTCCACGAGAAGGGTCAGATTTTTAACAGGACCTTCTGGACCCGAATGAAAGTCCTTTCCATGTTTCTTCTCACACAACTGTATGATTATATTTTGGGTTGTTTGTATTTTTTTGTTTCTTTGTTTGGTTGGTTTGGTTTCTTCTTCTGATGTAGCCTGCTAGGTCACCATGTTATGATGACAGATTGTTGTCAGAGGAAAGCCTGACTTCTCCATTCCACCTCTGCCATGACAGAGTGTTCCCTTCTCTGGGAACAGTGCCAATAAGGGTGACATTAGAAGGGAGACTTATTTCATTTGAATGTTAAACAAACAAACATACAAAACCCCAAAGCAATATATGCTATAGTACTCCTATTTGCTAGTATATTGATAATTTAGGTCAGTAAAAAAGCGAAAGATCTAAGAATTAATCTTGCTTTAGCATCAACTCTTTCTGTTCAGGGCTAACCCTCATGGCAAAATATCTTATTTTAAATTATAAAGGCACACGGTTTCTTACAATAATTTGTTGGAGATATCACTGCTTTTATTCTCCTGACTATGAAAAGTACATTTGTTCAAAGTTTATTTCAAAGGCCCAGAAAAAATACCTATAATCTGTGGGAACCACTATGAAACCCCTGGTCACCTGAGCAGTAAATAATCAGTTTGGGAGCACGAGGAGAGTGGGAACCCAAAATTCTAAAATGTGATTTCTGGGTCAGACTTTCTCTTTCTTAGTATTATGTATGGTAGAATGAAGAGGACATCTCTAAAACATCCCCAATCTTTCGTCCCAGCCTTGTTTTTATGTATTAGAGTAAGGTCAGGCTCTCCACATCATCTGCATTGATCTCAAACTACTCAGACTTCTTACATGTGAGAAGAAACTTGCCACTAGAACCTGACGGGAGGAAAGAAGAAGGGAGGAAAAAGGAAAGAAAATAACTGCATTAGTCATCTATTAAGAAAAGAGGGACAAGATTAAACTTAGATGCTACAGAGTCTGGAAAGCAGGAATTGTTTTCTGATTGCAGGTATTCCTTGTTTCTATGTATATGGAAGAAACCAAATGAAACAATTGTAGGAAAAAATTCCCTTCACAGTTTGTTTGCCCAGTGTAGAACATTAGCCAAATGGTCTGTTTCTCAGTCTACCCATATTCCAAAAGAATTGTTTTTTCTCGAAGCTTTTCTGTTTTCTGTCTTTTTATCCCCCCCACCCCTGTTGGTGTGTTTCTCTTCCTTTCCTTCTTCTCTCTCTTCCCATAAACCATAACTCAGTTTATTTAAAGACAGCAAAGTGCTATGAATTTCTCAGACATGATACGTCATACAAATGGGAACAATAGCAAAAAAATGTGTTTCTCCCTGGGAGCCCCAATTGTAACATAAGGCAGTGGGTTTTTATAATGAGCTACAAAAGTCTTTCTTAAATAACATTAAACTTTTAATGGAAAGCCACAGAGCTTGGGAACAGACAAGATTTCAGCTAATTGTCTATACTTAAGGCATTACACCCATATAGAGAGGAAAAAGAGGTGGAAAGAGGGAAAAAATCAAGAAAACAAACCTTAAAACTGTTGTTAGTTCACATTTTTCAGAATTCTCATTCTCTAAAAGTGAAGACACACTAGCAGGGGTTTTTGGTTTGGGGTTTTGGTTTTGTTTTTTTTTTTTAGAAGAGAGCCACATCATTCGATCTAATTGGGTGCAGAAATTTAAGATATACTCCAGACTAGGAAGGACCTAGGATAAATAAAGGCTAAATAATCCTCAGAGTTTCAACAGATGTATATCCAATTGTCATGAAGTCAACTTTGGTAGCTTATAAGCTGATGACTATAGACACCATAAATTATTCCCTATGGGGCTACAAATTAGGGAGAATTACATTTGTTCTGGGGCCAAGTTTTATAATTTACCCATAAGAAGGAAAAAAAATTTGTTAAAACACAGAAGCAGTAAGAAAGCTGGAATACACTATTTTATTGATATTGTTATAAGTGTATCAGTGATTATCACCAGAGGGATATTTAAGAATGTCTGAAGGCATATTTGATTGTCACAATTAAAGAACAGTGTTCTTCCTATCTAGTGTTACACCAATCACGGTGTTAAACATACTAAAATGCCAAGGACAGCCCTCCACAACATAATAGTTACCCAACACAAAATTTCAATTGTGCCAACATTGAGGAACCGTAGCTAAAAGTTTAGAGACAATCCTGTTAGCTAAATCATCCATAGTTTTTCAGACTTCTTGAGAGTAAAAAGATTACCAGAATGTTATAATAGCATGAATGTGATTATAAAATAAGGTCTTAATACATGACATATCTTGGCACTCCTGAAGAGTAAAGATTGGTTTGGAGCTTGGCAATCATAATTTGAGAAAAGAGTAAATTATACAGTGTTGATCTGAGTTAGAATTTCAGAGCCCAGTGGGAACTTAGAAGTCATCTAATATAACTTCTACATTTTATAGATAAGGAAACGAGTGTTGAAAAACTAAAAACGTAATATCACAGAATTAATAAGTTGAAACTAGTTTAAATTTTAGGCCTCGTATGTGTCCACCTCTCTTCAGTAGCCCAAGCATTACAATCATATCCTTTTCAAGAGAGATGTGCTAAACTTTTTAAATTAAGGGGCACTAAAGTAAGAGAAATACTAAACAACAACAACAACAACAACAACAAAACCTTGACATGTGGACAAATTTTAACTATGATTTTAGGAAGGTACTTACTATCTTTAACAGTGGTCTCATCTAAAAATGGGTGTAAGAATATCTTGTAGAGAGAATTAACAAAAAAAAATCATACAAGGTTCAGACTATAGATAAAGTTAGTTATTCACTTAGGTCCTTTAGAAGTGTAGAATACATAACTTTGAGATTATTTTAACTGCACAACTGCCATGTGAATCTCAAAAGGCTCATTTATGCACATGCTCTACATTTAAATACCAGTATTCACATCTGCTTTGTTATGACTCCAGGCATGTTGATTAACCTCTGACATATCAATAAAAACATAATCAAGTGTCTAATACTGACATGAACATTGACTATTACATAGACTAAATTAGAGCCATAAACACACTGCAATAGGGTTTAGGAATTAGAAATAATCTGCAACAGGGAATTAATGTAAAAGTAAATGTAGTGATAATTCTAAAAGCAATAAATTACTCTCAGAATAGAAAGTGGACCAAAGTTAGCAGGTAAAGAATTGGTAGAAAAATGTAATAAAAAAATCACAAAAAACCTACATATGGTACAGATCAAATACCGAAAGAAGGACCATATCAAGTTTTTAGAAAACGTTTATTGTCCAACAGAAAATCTGATTCTTTCATTTGTCCTCTAACCATAGTGAACAGTTCAGTGAAGTAGAAGAGATATCATTTCCACCTGCCAGCAGCTGAGACACAGATTGATTCACAGTATCTGTATTGACTCCCTCAGTGATCTGAGAATAGGTAAGCTCAGCAGATATCAAATACATCCATGCGACAACAAAAAATCCCCACAAAGGATTTATATTATTTTTTGGCAAATGTGTATGTGTGTGTGTGTGTGTGTGAATATACACATATATATTTCAAAGACAATATACCAGGTGAGTTTCTGTAATGAAAACATAATCGTTTTATATAATTTGATATTGATACTCCATATGTCTGGAATATCATGACAAAACATAATTTTGTGTATAGCAACATCTACATATATTCATATTTATAAAAGAGCATCCTTTTTCAGGCAAATTTTTTTTAATTAATTAATTTATTTATTTTTGGCTGTGTTGTATCTTCATTGCTGCACGTGGGCTTTTCTCCATTTGCAGCAAGTGGGGGCTACTCTTCGTTGTGGTGCGTGGGCTTCTCATTGCAGTGGCTTCTTTTGTTGAGGAGCACGGGCTCTAGGCACGTGGGCTTCAGTAGCTGTGCCACGCAGGCTCAGTAGTTGTGGCTCGCGGACTCTAGAGCACAGGCTCAGTAGCTGTGGTGCATGGGCTTAGTTGCTCCGCGGCATGTGGGATCTTCCCGGACCAGGGCTCGAACCCGTGTCCCCTGCATTGGCAGGCAGATTCTTAACCACTGTGCCACCAGGGAAGTCCAGCCAAATTTTTAAGGAAAGATAGAAAGTAAGATTTGGGAGCAGCAACACAAACCTGCTCATCTAGGAAAAAAAATTCCTTCTCATCTTTCTCATCTAGGAAAAAAAAAAAATGGAAAAGGAAAACTTCAAAAAGTTATGTTATTTTGCAGGCCACAGAACAAAATATTTAAGTGTAAGATTAACTTCTTCAATTGTCCAACTGATACAAGGTGTAAGGAGTGAAAGGATCCTCTGTGTAGGTTAAAAACAAACACACACCTATGTGTGCTTAAGTTGTATATACTTCAATGTTTGATATCACATGAACTCATAGAGAACCCAAAAAGAATCCAAGAAGTACAATGATTCCATGAGTAATTTGTGCTTCATTCATCCTTGCATGCCTACCATCACCTAAGCACCATCCTGAGATCGTTGTTTTCAAATTAGTTTAAGCATGAGTTTGCTAACTATTATGCACAGATAAAGCTGATTTGTGTCACAAGGAAAATTACAAGTTAAAAAGGATAAGAATTGGTTAGGAAAACTTTTAATTATTATAGTTAGATAAAAATGGAATTGTTGTATAATTCCTCATGTTAGGAAGGTGAATTTATATCTAGTGCTCAATATTTCAGGCACTGTGCTAAGCTATCTACTTGATGAAATAGCTCATTTAGTCTTCCTTGAAAATAATAGCATTATCATCCTCTGTTTTCAGAAAGGAAAATTGAAGTGCAGAGAGGTTGAGTAAATTATCCAAGATCACACAGTTTGTAAGAAGTGGTAATCAAATCCAGATTATATTGTCTCTAAAGCTCAAGCATATTTCTTTTTACAAATCTTCTGAGGAATCCTCTCTGACATTTTCTGTTGAACCCCTGACCTAGAGAAGATGGAAGTCAGACTAAAACTGATTTTGCTGTTATCATTGAGTATTTTCAGTCTCTATTCATATAGAAATTACTATTCTAGAGAAATCATCATAATTTAGTGATTTCAATGTGAAGTGGAAGAGACAGACTTTGTTAGACACACAAAAGTTAACCAGGAGGTTATCAGAATGTGAGTTTAAAAATAGGAAATAAAACTACATTTATTATCTACCTCAGAAAATTGTGATTTCAGAAAATAAAAGATTAATATATTTTCTCATCTTTCCAAGCCATTAAACCACCTTCCAATTTCATTAGTCAGTCTTGAAGGGGTTTTGTACTCCCCATCTTAAATGTTAATCTCTGGTATGTAATTTTGTCAAGTAAATGATAAAACTAAAAGAAGATACAGAATAAGTACTTTTTATTCAATTCAATGAATCCCTGTCTTAGTAAAATTTCAACATTGCTGTGAATTTATACACTACTATCCTCACCCAGTTCCAGGGAGTAGTTAGGAACTTGTCAGACTCCAAAATGCGTGATTCTTTTAACCTGAATTCTCCTTCAATCAAATTGTAATAGTTGGAAAAATATAACTATGACTAAGTGTAGTTACTAATACTTAGTAACTATTACTAAGTCTGGGAAATATGGGCTATGATATCACGATTTTTACATAGGCACAGCTGAAATTTCTCATCATGAAAACTCAACCCGCATTATAATAACATTAATCACTGGCTGGGAATTGGACTACTGAGTTAGAAATAGAAACAACATTGTGGCATGCAATTGCTGGAATTTAGTGGTATATTATACAGACAAATTAAAAATAAATCTTTATGTGAGGGACTTCCCTCGTGGCACAGTGGTTGAGAATCTGCCTGCCAATGCAGGGGACACGGGTTCAAGCCCTGGTCTGGGAAGATTCCACATGCCGCGGAGCAACTAAGCCCGTGTTCCACAACTACTGAGCCTGTGCTCTAGAGCCTGTGAGCCACAACTACTGAAGCCCACGTGCCACAACTACTGAGCCCGTGTGCCTAGAGCCTGTGCTCTGCAACAAGAGAAGCCACCACGGTGAGAAGCCCGCGCACCGCAACAAAGAGTAGCCCCCGCTCTCTGCAACTAGAGAAAGCCTGCACGCATCAGTGAAGACCCAACGCAGCCAAAAATAAATAAATAAATTTATAAAAAAAACTTTATGTGAACAATTCTCCAATTTTCTCTCTCTCTTTCTGTCTCTCTCACTCTGTCTCTGTCTCTCTCTCTATATACGTGTGTATTTATATATATATATATATTTCCCAAAGAAATAATCACAAAAACATATACAAGGATGTTCATTTTAGCAACATTTTTAATAAACTTAAAGCAATCTCAATTTGTACCCCCAGGGAAAGTGCTAGATTGATTATGTTGTAGTCATACTATAGAACCCTGTACAAGAGTTAAAAAGAGAGAGGCAGAAAAATATGCACTGATATAGAATAACTCTAATGCATATAATTTGTATATAAAAGAAAATCATAGAAACATAAATGTATATAAAATGATCATATGGGTATCCTCAGACATACTTCTATATGTACATGTATAAATGTAAAATGCATAAAAAAATCTGTAAGTTCATTGACTCAAATGAAATATGTGGGTAAATTTTGTGATGTGGACTGCAAATTTTGGCTTTATTAATATTGTTTGTTTATAAGAATGCAACTATTGACACCTTGCATATCTAAAAATAAGTAAAATAATGAATTAAAGATATAATCCTTTTATAAAGTGAACTTCGGGAATTCTCAAGTAGGAAGGCTAAGGACTTTGTAATAAGTGTCCTGAAGTATTAAGTGATACATTAGAGAAATATTTTTCGATATGTTGAGCTAAAATCTTTTGTGTGTTCCTTAGTGAAGAATGCCTAGAAACTGATATTAGAACCTATTGTAGGATTACTTATGGTCCTTAAATAGCTTATACTAAAATGGGAATTAGAGATGGCTACTTGGTTGCAAAGTAGAATATAATTTTTAAAATAAGCTGTATCAGAAAAATCCATCCTTTTCTCCCCAATTTTAATGCTTTAAAAAAAATTTTCCATCCTACTCACAGTGTGCAAGCTACAATATTTTGTAGTATTTTATTGACACAAGTGATTGGAATAGGTGAAGCTCTAAACATAGATGGATGAATCCACAGAATAGATCATGCCAATCAGGTTCACGTGGGAAGATGTGAGGTCATGCTGAGTCATATGAACAAGAGGCATGAGAACGAAGACCGATCAAATTCTCCTGCAAATTATACCTGCAATTAATATACAACACAAGCTTTTTTCCCTTTCAAATTTCTTTTGATTTTGAGAGATCCATGTTCTTAAAAGGAAGATTTTCTCCTGTCCTCCCCATTAAGCTAAATTGTTTCTTGAATAAGAATTACCATAAATTACAATTACCCTAAATTAGAATCCAACAAAATATTTTGAGTGTGAAAGAAAGGTGGTGATATTTGAACTGAGGAATATAACAAATGGCACTCAAAAATGAAAACTATCCATATCTTAGTTCACTTTTTACTAAAATACACAAAAGAGGATAGAATCCTGTTTTTGATAGTCAGTTAATTGTAATTCTAACAATTTAAAGGAGTGAAAATTAGAAGACTGTGTTTTTGTGGTAGAAGAAAATTATCTTAGAATCATTAATTTGCATTTCATTTATTTCTTTTTTATCATTATGTCTGAGTCATGCAATGCATTTCCTTTCTAATCGTTACCTATATCAAAATTGGTTTGGAAGATCTTTGAACTCTACTTGTCTCTTTGTTCAGCATATTTCTCTTGCAGCCCCTGCCTGATATAAAATAGGTTGTATGGCTGCATACTGTGTTTCTGTGTCCAAAATATAAAATACCAAATGACAAAAATTAAGGAAAGAAAGTCTTTTGTGTTTAGTGAACAGCATTCACACAGCCTCTGGATTAATGTTAGCTTTGAAGCCGCAAGACGAGCAATAGAGGTTTCTCACCATGATACTCATTAGCATATCTTTGTGACTTGCAAGAAATAATTTGCACAGTCCCAAGTTTAATGCTAACCCGAAGCTCCCATGTTCAGTGATAGCTTTCTAACCACAATCAACTCATTTCCTTTTTTTTTGATTGACAAATGGTGCAAAGGTGATGCCCATTTCTTTCCTTTCTTCTGTTTCTTCTTGCTAGACAATTAGGTAGCAATAGATTATAGTAACTTGATTGGTTCTTTATCTGGCACTTGACAATATATTTTTTTTAGACTGGCTTTATAAACCAGACCTGACTTGTTTTGAAATATGAGGATAAAATTATCTCACAATAGTGACACAAAACAGCAGGCATTGTCAGGCTGGTGCTCATGATTATAGGACATTGCCCAAGATTACCCACATCTCTCCTTTACCTCCTCCTTCCTCATTTTTATCTTTTCTTCTTAGGTAAAGCAATATAGACCTCCATGTCTCCAATTTTCACTCCATATCCTCCTTGAATTGATGAATTACTTGCATCTAATATGATTGTGTACATGGAAAATCAAAAGGGAGCACAACAAAAATCTCTTCAGATAAAATGGGAGAATATAGTAACTGGTATGTAGCAATATTAATATGCAAGAATTAGTATGTTTAATAACAAACTATAAACCATTATAGAATATGCAAAAAGTACAGTAGCAACAATAATGACAATAAGCCTAATAAGAAAAGTGCAAGGATCAGCTTATATTTTGAGATAGTACACTGGGCTTTGGGTGATCATATGTAATGGTTGGTGCAGGACAGCCTCAGATTATGCCTCTTGTCACAGAATCCAGATTTTTACATTTAAAACAATATGTATTAATAATAGTCAGCATTAAAATAGGATGGAATAGGTTTGGAAGTCCTTGTCTTAAACTTCTAACATTTGCCATGGTCTAGAAATATGTGCACCACATGTACAGTGAATCGAGTTCCCACTCCAACACGCAGTGAAATCTGAAAGAAGACCTGGGGTAATCCATCTCACTTTTCTCACAGCCAACACCTTCTAGTCCCAGGTGGAGCTGGGAGAAGAATTTGACACTGCTGCCTTCCAGTCACTGGTATATGTGCCAGTTGTGCTGTGGCATGGTGAAAGGTACGTGAAGCAGCTAGTCAGTCACTAGTTAGGAAATTCAAGGGCAGTTGTGAGAGTCTCTATGTTAGGTATTTGTGAAAATATGTGTGGGAACACAGTCTTAAAATTCCTGACAAGGAAATTTTAAGAAGAAAGAACAAAGTATTGAAACATGCTACAACATGGATGAACCTTAAAACAGTGTCAGCAAAAGAAGCCAGACGTTACAGACCACATGTTGTATGATTCCATTTACTAAATGAAGTGTTCAGAGAAGGCCTATTTTATATATAGAAAGAGTAGATTTGCAGTTTCCCTGGCCCGAGGGTGAGAATAGACAGTCACCTCAATTGGGCATGAGGTTTGGTTTTGGAATGATGGAAATTTTCTAAAGTTAGATTGTGGTAATAATTATACAACTCTGTAAATTTACTAAAGCTTATTGAAACATTTAAAAATTAGTACATTTTATGGTATATTAAGTATTCCTCAATAAAACTGTTAAAAATAGTCTAAATATTCTTGCCAGAATGGTTTTGTCATTTACTGTATGTGATAATTGTACAATTATTTATTTTACTACCTCACACCTGTATTTTATTTTGTAATGATTTTTTTTCAGCAGCAATGAGCTACAAAAGGGGGGTAACAAAGTACACATTTAATGAAAAGTTAATGAATTTCCATTTAAGAAAGTTGAAAATGAATTGCAAGTTGCCTAAAATATTTGTCAATATTTACTATCCACTATGGAGGTCATAGCAACATCACTGAGTATCAGAATTGGAGGACACGAACCTGCTGGAGACACATTAGTATTTACTTCAAAAAGTTATAATTATTTTGTGAAGAATATGTTTGAAGTGGATATTTTACTATGTAAATCTGTAGAGTGTTTATAAATGTCCTTTTGTAAAGCATGATTGTTCAGTTAGATTATTCCTCTAACAATTTCATTTAGTTTTGATTCCACATTGTCTCATTCAGGAATGAAAAGTGGGGCATTGGGTGTTAATACATTGATTCCATTGGTGGCAGAAGAATTTCACAAACAATTAAACGATACCCGTTTTTCATCGCTGTCAGATTCTGCAAACAGAAAAACAGTTCATTTCAAGGTAGTTTGATTTTTTTCATCCAACTCATGGACTCTAAGTAAAACTTTTAGAAGTTCATTTTGTCTAGGGTAAAACATTTGATACCATTGTAAATGCTGATCTAAATTTAGTAAAAAGTTATACATAGAAGATAAAATTATTTGTTTTTTTTCCAATGATGATGCAATATAAAGTTTGCTGTATCAAAATAGTGTAATGAATAAAATTAATTTTTAAGAAAGCTATGAGAGAGAATATCCTAGGAAGTAACTGTTTCTGCTACATAATTTACAACTTAAACCAAATAATGAAAGCAATTAAAATAAAATGTGAAATAGTTCATATATATGTGTGTATATATATATGTATTGTTTAACATATATAGTTTATAAATAGATCTATAGAGTGAAAATAGTTTATATACAGTTAGTAAGTAACTGTGGTAATCATATGGTTTATACTTAGAGTAAGTAAGCTACAAATTTTTATTACAAAGCTGAAGTTGAATACAAAAATAAATATTTCAGTATGGCAGTATGCACTCTTTCTTTGTCAGTAATCTGACTTTACAAACGTTTGGGCCTTTAAAGAATGACAGTAAAGGGGTTGAAAAGAGAAAAACACCTGCATTGTTGAAAATAGGAGATCACAGACCCTATAGAACAGGCATTTTTGAAAATTTCTTAAAGACAGGAAGTAAATGGTAACATTTAGAGAGATAAAGGAAAACCAAAGAAGCTATTTTATGGAGGACAAAGAGGAAATGCTTCAGCAGAGATAGAATAGGTTTCCCAGTAAAGACCTGCAGAGAAATTGCTAGCCATGTATATATAAAGAGTAAGAGCAGCTGGTAATGAAAGAAGAAGAATGTAACTTACAGGGCTATCCATGGAAAAGCTACCCCAACTACTACTTTTTCTATCCTTGGATTCACGCATAATACTTGGAAGTCAAGTATCTATACTCAGGCATACAGCTGAAAACTCTTCTCTAAAGAGCTTAAACTTGCTGAGAGAACCTATCAGTTCTGATGTGGTAATGACATTCTATACTGGGTCCTCTTTTGTACTCTTGCACCTCATATGTTAAGAAATATCTATCTTAGAGGGACATCCAAAAAATGCTGCATCCACATATACTGTAAAGAAAGATAAAGAAATCTTACATCTACTATTGATACTAATTAAACTAAGCTTTCATTCTTAAGTATGGTAGGAAAAAAAAAGATTTTCCAAATATTTGAGGAAAAACCAAGCAAAAAAGAGAAAAAGTACTAGAAAGAGAACAGAAAAAATGAAAGTAAAATTGGAAGAAAATGTCACAGAGGTAGTCAGACTAGAGTTTTCAAAGTAAAGGACCTATCAAGTTACATCTGTATAATGGAATACTCAGCAATAAAAAGGAACAAAACACAAATATAAACAACAATATAGATGAATCTCAGATGCATTATGTTAGGTGAAAGGAGCCAGTCTCAAAAAACAACATATTACATGATTTGATTACACACAATTCTGGAAAAAGTAGACACATAGGGAGAAGAAATAGATCAGTGGTTATGAGGGGTGGAAGGTGAGAGGAAGGCATAAATAGAAAAGGGCACAGGGGAAAGACAAAACAGAGCTAGGTTATGTCAGGGACCCTCCTGAAGGCAGGCATTAGTTTCCCAAGATAATAGATCTTTTCCAATATGTCAGTAATAACAAAGCCTTCTGTGCCAGGAATCCAGGACTAGTCATTAAGGACCACCTAACGAACTACCTTTGACCAAAATAACCTATGGGCTTGCCAAAATAGAGTTAAAATGCTTTGACGCCATTTATCAAGTGTGGTTTGGCATCAAGTGATGATGGTTTTTTGTATACAGACCACTAGGTAGATCTAAACCAAACAAATTTAGGCCTGCGTCTGTATACTACACATTTATTGTAAAGTCTGTAAAAGTAAGACAGCCTTCAAATATATGCCATCCATTCCCCAAGACTTACTCAAATTCTGTGTCTGTGAAAGTTCTGTTATAAAAGCTAAATGTTACTACAGGCCCCTGAGTGTCATACTGAAGAGAAAGAATGATATGATAGTGTGGTTAGATTTCTGTTTGTCTGGATTGTTGTGATGTTTACCTTCTAAAAAGGATCCTAACGGTTGAGTGCAAACACTTAGGATGCCAACTGATCTATTATAAGTAATTGGTACCAAAGGAAATTGTGTGGCATCCAAAGGAAAAGCAATAGTCAGTTTAATTGTTATATTTTAGCCAAATCATGACCAAATTGTAAGCAGATGTTTGCCTCATACCAAGAAGTGACTAATGATGTAAAAAGCAATATTAAGAATTAAGGTCCTATAAGTAACATACTTAAAAGTAGCCTTAAACCAGCAAAAGAAATAAACTATAGCTATGAAACTAAAGAACAAAATAATAAATTATTAAAACAGGACAATCTGTGATGATGTTCTGTATAACTTGGGTGGAAGCTCCCAACATCTCATGCAATCATGATGCAACTTTCTTGGATGGGGTTAGTTCCTCCCAAAGTATGTCTGCCTAAGGGGAGGTGTGGGGGACTGGGGGGGGAGGCATATTTAAGAACCCACAGCTTGTGATCTCTGTCTAATAAGGAAATTTTTAGGGGACAGTGATTTCAGTATGCTCTATGCTGTTTTAATTGAAAGACACAAATCTAAGGATGAATCCCTAGAACATTCACTGACATACTAGTTGCTAACAGTACTGAAGAAGTCCTTTTACATCAAGATTCAAGAACAGTCTTTTTCTGGTGTTGCTTACAGAAATTATGCTTCAGGTTTTAGGTTAGGCAAGAATTATTCAACAGGATGTTGAGAAAAGGCTGTTCATAGATGCTGATGATTAGACTGTGTATTGTTTGAGTCCTTTGGGATATTTAACAATGTCAGTTTGCAATAAGGCAGAGTCTAGGATTAGGGGAGATTTTCCTAGGCACATCTAACATATAGTTATCATTTCATAGGAAAAGCCACCATGAACACCAGAGAGAGCTGACTTCATTGCCATTAAAGCCAATGCATAAAAAACCATGGAATTGCCATGTAATGGTATATTATTTGGCAATTGAAAGGAATACTATAGATACACATTATAACATGGATAAAAACTCAATATAATTATTCTGAGTAATAAAATCCAAACAAAACAAAGTACATATTGTATAATTCCATTTTTATAAAATTCTAGAAAATACGAACATCTATAAGCAGGTAGATCAGTCTTTCCTGGAGACAGCATTGGGCCAAGGAGAGGAAGGAGGGAGAGATAGATTACAATAGGGAATAAGAGGACTTTTGAAGGTGAAGGATATGTTCTTTATCTTGACAGTATGATGGCTTCATGGCTGTATACATACGTGCAAACATACCAAACTGCATGCTTTAAATACGTGCAGTTTATTGTTTATCATTAAACCTCAGAAAAGCTTTTATAAAAAAAACTTTAAAAAGACATCCATCATTGTAATATCACTTACCTAAGTATTATTTTCTAGCTTGTAATTTAAAACAGTTTTTAGCAAGGTTGATAATGTACTTAGAAACTTTGAATCATGAGAAGTTTAAATTTAGCCTTATTTAAGGAAAATTGTTATTTCATATAATAAATAAAATAGATACAGACTTATCTTTACAATAAGATTACTAACTCATTTCAGGCCACAATTTTACCTACCTATCAGAAATATTATATAAACTTCAAAAAATGCAAAATACAGATCTGATATTCATGAACTAAATTTTTAAAAATCTTTAAATCATTTTTGAAAGCTCCTCTTTTATCTTGAACCAAAGCCTTTTCTTCTTATCTTGTAACTATAGCAACAAAAGCTATTATTTAAATTTACTTGTTCACGTTTCTTAAAGCAAAAGAATAACAGTTAATTAACTTCTTCTTACACATTTTAACTGTTTATCTGAAATAGATATTCCTAGAGTGCTCACATAATGACAAAATGATTGCTTTTTTCTGATCAATTTACCTTTTAAATTTCTCGAGTGAGGGGAAAAAAATAGAGAAACAGAAAAAAAAAAAAAGGTGAGAGATGTTTTGGCTTTAGACAAATATAAAATAAATTGTGGTTGCCTGGGCTTTACAGGTGTAGTTGAAGGGGAACAAGGGAGAGGGTCTGTGGGGACTGGCATGGCCCTGGCAGTTTGGGGGCTGAAGAGTCAGGAAAGGTAAGAGTTGGATAAAGACAAGGGGAGTAGGATTTAGAAAGATTCACAAAAGAAGCAGTCTCAAGTTTTTCTCATTTTTCATTTGTCTTTTGTATTAGTTTCCTAGGGCTTCCATAATAAATTACCACAAACCACATGGCCTAAAAGATCATAAATTTCTCTCAAAGTTCTGGAGGCTAGAATTCCAATATCAAGCTTTCAAAAGGGCCATGCTCTGTCTAAAGGCTGTAGAAAAGAATCTTTTTCTTTGCCTCTTTCAATTTCTAGTGGTTGCCAACAATCCTTGTGATTCCTTGCCTTTGTTGCTGCACTATTCCAGCTATTGCCGCTGTTTTCACGTGGTCTCTTCCCTCTGTGTTTCTGTATCCAAATCTCCTTCTTCTTCCATTATAAACACAGTGGTCATTGGATTTAGGGCACAGTATTACCTCACTTTAACTTGATTACACCTGCAAATACCCTATTTCCCATTGAGATCACATTCACAGGTATTGGGGTTAGTATTTGCACATATCTTTTGGGGGAAAGCAATTTAACCCATCACACCTTTGCTAGGAACATTTTATGGAAGAAGTTTTAGAGTTTTAATTGACTCTAGACGCTTTATCATACTGATTACAGAAAGCAGACAATTTTCCACTGTATTTTTGTTCTCTTTTCTATTGTAAGACACTCTTGTACTAAAAATTTCCCAAATTCTTGTGGTCACAGTAATTGCAAAATGTCTTTGGTTAGACTGTGCCATTTAGAGACATAGGCAAATGAATTAGCATAGTAGTACGTATACATGAGAAAGATTGACTTCCAACCCAGTAAAGGGGCCGGCTGAGAATAAGATGACCCATGATAAATACACAGGTGTTAAGAATGATTCTTGTATAACTTCCTATTTATAGAATCTAGTTTAAAAAATGCCATTAGCAAGGTTCTGATAAAACTCTGAGCTAAACAGGGAGGTTTCAGGGACACAAAAGCAGCTCAGAGGAAAGTCCTTATATGGTTTTTAAAAGGTGGCCCAAAGCAAATTTTCCAAAGAGTGTCTGGCTGAAGAGACTGTCTGAACTCCTCAGCTCCCAAGGCCAGTTAAATGTAAGCTAATTACGATGCACCAGAACTTTCCTATAGACTGTCTAACAGGCAGGCAATCAGAGGCTTAGAAGCCAAAATTCACAAGAGAACACCAAAGTATGATAAAAACACATATCCTGAGAAACAAATGTGACACTGAAAGGCTCAAAGAACACATCAAAGCCCAGTTCAGTGCCAAACTTAATCATACCAGAGGGCACAGTCTTATATATATGCACTGTTATCTCGTCAAGAGTCCTGGTCCTCAGCAATAAGTCTCAGACAGATGTTGGTGTAATCTCCAAAACATTAAAGTCTACTCAGCCAAAGACTACCAATAACTAGCCAGTAGTCAGACAAGATCAGATTTATTAAATCTCAAGAAAGTCACTCAACAAAAGGAAGGAGGGAACCTGGGACTGCTACTCAACTAGAAGAGGAGGGAAACAATTTTTTCAAAGTTGTGTTTCTGCTGAAAGTTTGAAGAGGGTCTAAAAGGAGAATTTATTCCTAAAGTGGGATTAGGAGAAGTGAGAATTAACTAGTAATTGGGTGCTATCATGAATTAAGGGCAATTTAGCAATTGAGTATCTACAGTAATAAATGAAAATATGCCTGGGGCATTACTGGTAAGAAAGCAGTAGTCACTTGATAAGATGTTGCTAAGGCATTTTATAACTGCTACATGAACTTGGGAGAAACAATGTTTTCTGTTTATTTTGCAACTGGCTTTACCTCTGTCTGTCTCTCCATCTTAATTATGGGAAGGACAGTTTTTTCTCTTTTCAGTTGGAGCTGATCTTCTCTCTTTCAAGTCTAGATGAATTTTAGCTTTTACAAATTATAATATTATAAATCTCCTTATTAGTTTTTTTTAAAAGTTTTGAATCAATATTTAAACAAAGTGCCCTAGTTTTAATAATGATTGCAAAACAGAACCAACATGTTATAAATTTTATGATAAAATATGTGATTTTATAATTAAGAGAAATTCGGAGGCAGCAGACAAGAAGAGAAACACAGGAGCACTGACTTCTTCATTGAGACACAAGAAATAAAGTTTGAAGTCTATTATTAAAAGTTATAGAGTTGCTAAGAACTGATATAAAGATAATGATGTAAATGGTAAGAGGAAATTAGATAATGTATTTTACTAATATAATCCACCAAATTTGGTATCTGGAAGATAAAATATTAAAAGTTTGATTAGTTGAGAAATACAGACATATTATGAAGATAACAACCAGAACACTGACAGAAAAAATGCTTATAAATACTTGTAAGTGTTTGCCTTTGGAGCCTGAAACTTGTGATGAGACTCTGTGGCAAGAGACTACTGCATTTCTAAAGTTAACAGTTTGTTGTTGTCATTGTTGTGATTGTTGTTACTTACTTTTTTTAAGCTAATACGTGTGAAGTTTTTTTTTTTTAAATGTGTAAAGTTTTGATGATTTTTTAGAAGTCTAAGGGAATTACATAAAATATTTAATATTCTACTGAAGTACCCAAATGGAGATTTGCATAAATGGAAAAACATGATTTTTTTGGACTTAAAGCTTTGATGTTACGGAAATGTCAATTCTCCCTCTTTGCAAACACGTATGTGTAGTGTTCCCCCACAAAATAGAAGATTATTTTGTTTGTAAATGTGAATGTGTAAATTATAAAAAACTTAGCTCTATGAGGAAAAATAGATATATAAAAATTGCCAGAAGAAATCATGTAGGAAACTTTTATTGGATAGTTTTCCAAAATCAATATTAAACATACACTAACTAAAATGATTTAGTGTAGTCAAAGGGATAGACAAAAAGATCAGCAGATCATAATAGAAAAGGAGAGGGAGTAAAAAAGCTAGTAGATATGCATATTTTCAACTTGCAATTCAAACAGTGCAGAAAAAAATGTATTGTTTACTAAATAGTGCTGTGATGACTTTCTAACTTATTAAATGAGAATGCATCATTTTCTTATCTATTATTTTTAAAAAGTTCAAATGGATCAATATTCTAAATTTAAAGAAATGAAAACCTAAAAGTACTAAAGGAATATAATAGATTCACACACACACACTTGATCTTAGAGAGGGAAAGCCTTTTCTAAACCTTAAATAAAGCTCAAGATTAATCATTTTGTTTATAAATATTTTTTATGATTTCTATAATAAAATTCACGCTGAACAAAATAAAATAATAAAAAGCTTAGGAAAAACATTGCAACATTTGTGCTAGTAATGATTTTCATAAATTATTTACATATCATAAAATGAGCAAACTAATAATACAAAGGGAAACAATGGATGGAAAAAATATTCAAAGGATATAAAAGATGTAGAAAAATGTCTGAAATATTTTTATTTATTTTTACTATTGAAATACAAAAAGTAATTCACTTAGAATTTTGGCAAAGATAAATGTTATAATATTAAGTTGAATCTTATTAAATAGCCAATATTCAACCATTTTAAACCTATAAATCTGCAATTTTATAGGGTTCAACCTAAATAGCATTAGTTTTGGAACAGCATAAAAACACATACTCTCACACTTTTTAACTAAATTGGAATAAATAGTTTGAAAAAAACTGTGGTAATATATATCAAAATTGAAATTTATGTAGCCGCTAACATCAATTACAGCATTGTTATTTATAGCAAGAAAAAACAATTTTTTGAATAATCTAATAAATATCTGTAATAGAAATCTTACCTTGTTTAAAAGAATGAGATAAATTTTTATATATTGATATATAAAATCTGCAAAAATATTCATATAAAATGATACAGAAACCTTTGTATCATATATGTACACATAACCATTTGCCTGGAGAGGCTTCAAAATGGACTAAACTGATAAAAAATAAGAAGTCAATGATTTCTATTTTGGGGGCATAGGACTGATAGCTTGTATTCTAAGGAAGATTTTTCATTCTAAATTATTTTGCACTATTTAATTTTTTTAACGTTTATATTTATTTTAATATTTTTAAAGCTGAAATTTAAAAAATTATATTTTTACTAAAATTGAATTGTTTGCAATGCCTAAAACTTCCATGCTATCCCTTAAATTTGAAACCTTGCCAATGCTGCATTCTCCAATTCTGCTATTCTTACTTGCAGGCAACTCTTATTTCCTAACTCATCTTTAAAGCCTCAACTTCCATGTTACTTACTCTAGGAAGGCTTCCACAGCCCCTAACCCTTACTTAGATGTCCCCTATAATAAAGCACTCTGTACTTGTGGACTTTATGGTAGTATCACATTATTTTGTAATTGTCTATTTTTTGCTTTCCCTCAATATTACCAAAAGCTCCTTGAAGAAAACTACATAGCAATATTCAGAGTTATAACTCCTGCAACTACAATAGATTTAGGATATTATTTATACTCAATAAAGTATGTAGTGGTGTTAAAAGAATTGCGAATAAATGGAGATAAAATCTAGAAAATATAATTGGGATAGGAAAAAAAAGAAGAACCCAAAAATTACATTTGTCAAATTCATAATTCTGGCTATGACTTGACTTTGTCTTTGATTGCCATATTAGGGCTTTAGCAGCTTTCAGATTCATAGATGGTAGTGATATCAGTAAGAGAGTGTTTTCAAGGATATGCCCAAAGAGGTATCTCATCAAGCGAGGCAAAATAACACACCAATGATCTCTGACATTCTTTGTCCAAGAATGTTGCAGCAATCCTATATGGAAAGTAGACAGCCTGGTTTGGTGAAAGTCTAGGTTATTTTTAGAAACAATCCAGACTCTACTGGAAAGAAATACACTGTGGAAAGGAGTGGGAAATAGCCTTTAGTGTGTAACTTTAATGTCTTCAACTATAATTTATGTCACTTCAGCAAGGCCATTACTCCATAATAAAAAAATTCTTCTTTTTTGTTTTACAGGAAGATTGAAATTGAAATTAATACCTAAATGTAGAAGCATGATGAACTGCCTGTCAGTGAGGTCTGCTTGTACTTTTATAAAGTTCAATATCTAGTTCTTCTTGGGTACTATGACTCATTTTCATTGAAATCATTTGTGGCATTATAGAAAGAAAAGGAACAGTATACTCTTAGTAGTATATGAATTTTCTTCTAGGTTCACATAATACCTGGTGTGGCTTTACAGCCTAAGACAATTTTATGTTCACATTCATATCATTTATTACCCAGTGATATGAAGGCTAAATGAAAAAGAATGGATGTAGCAAGCAAGCAAAAGGACAGTTTTGAGGCTAGAAGAAGTTCATTATTAAACTTGGATATAGGTACTTTGATGCTGCAAACCCAGATCCCATTTAGCATTATTAGAGCAAATACTGCATATATTATCACCATTTTCTTTTTCAAGATACTATAGCTGTTATCCACAGACTTAAAGATGAAAATTTTATTATTATTCAATTTAGCTGACTAGGCTAAACTAAATAATCTTTCTTTCTGTGATGTTTACTTTATAGATGTTATATCTCAGTCTTTTGATCAAATAAATGTGAAAACAATGATTTCACAATGCTTTAGCTGTGTTATCCTTAATATAGGGGTATAACTCCTAGTACTTTTTCTTTATTATTTTCTAGCTAGTCAGCAAAAGTAAGCTGTTTTAAAACTGGGAAGGAAATCAGGGGAAATAATTTAGGCTTCTATTTTTTCATTAAAAAAATAAGTTGGCAACTCCTGCCAAACCTATCTTATGAAGGTTCTGTGAAGATAAAATGATATGAAGCATATGAAAATAGAGTATAAACTGTACATACATAAAATACTAGCGTGCACATAAACTTCAAAATTGTTAAGAATTGTTATTACCTTTAGGGTTATGGTTTGCAGAAATGATGTCATCTTTGTTTGCTTTCCTCCATCCTTCTCTTTTTTATTCATTCTCATTACAATTTTCTTATCTTTCTCCTGAACCAAAGAAAAATCCCAGCAAAGTACTCATTTATCCTATCCTTAGAGTAGTACTACTGCTTAGTCTCTCATTAATCCTTTTGTCCACTTGTGAGCTTTTTTTTGTGGATGGGTTTCAAACTTTGACTTTCCATTTACTACTCTGTCCCAATCTCAAGCTATGTTTCACAGAGCCAAGCTAATATCGATCTTTCTTCAAGATTTTCTTTAAATGTTCAAAAGAAGAAGGTACAGTGAAGATATTAACAAGAAACAGCAACTGCATGTGCCTTCTGTGTTATGCCATGGGCACACAACTCTGCCTGCAGCATCTCTGACACATTTCCAGCCTCCTCTATAGGCCTGAGGCCAATTATCCTCACCTTCCCACTGAAGCAGTTTTTGATTTTACTATCCAGAATTTAGGAGCACAAAGGAAGAAAAACACTTGCCCCTCAACTTATTCCAATATTTTTTAAGAGTGATCATTCACAGTCTGCATCAGAATCCTTCTAGCTGTCGATTTCCCAGTCCACACTGGGTAGCTACAGAAGCAGGAACTTAGAAGATGGGCACTAAGTTAAGCAGTGCTTAAATTACTTTAAGGAACATGAGTAGCTCAGGGTAACCATTAAAAATGTAGTTCCCAAAATTACTCCAGAGATTTCTTGCCACAGAATGAATAGAATGATGATAACAATGACAAAATAATGTCGTTGATGATAATGACAATGGTTCTAAATTAATACATTTTATTGTTAAAATGAGAACGCAACTAGCATTTGTGAGCATTATTAGGATGCTGATACTAGATTTGAAGCCTATGTTATATATGACTCTTTGCTGTCCAAATTATGCAAGATCTGATATTTCCCAGATTGTACTATTTCCCATAGTGCATATGTCCACATCTTAGAGTTGGAACTTTACCAACAGAGATGTGGCCTTACCACTGTATCTACTCAGGTCATAGTTAAGGGCATAATCTAACATCAGTACCTTTCCCAGTGTAACGGTTATTCAGGATCATATATCACATTCTGCACTGAATTTCACCCTTTTTAAAGTTGTTCTTCTGAAATGAGGTGAAGTTTGTGCCTGTCTTGTAACTGGCTTATTAGGAAAAATAAGAAAACATCTCTACAAAAAATAATGAGTTTATAGATAATAAATATAGAAGAAGGAAATCCTTTCTCATTGTCTGGTCACATTGCATGTTAAGCAATCAGAAAGGAACAATATTTGTAGAGATGCAATATTCATCTCTGAAGTAATACTCATACTTTACAATAACATAATATTCAGTTTCTTAGTCTAGAACATGTACCTTTTGATTAATAGATTTTTCAAGGTTTTGCCCAGGGACTAGTGACTGGGAATTTTATTTATGTTTGTAAAAAAAACAGAGTGCAGTCACCTGGTATTCACAAAGACAGGGAGGCAATGATTATTTCTACCATTCTTTTTTTTAAATTTTTTTTTATTTTTATTTTTTTAATTTTTATTTATTTTTATTTTTTATTTTTATTTTTATTTTATTTTTTATTTTTTTGGCTGTGTTGGGTCTTCATTGCTGCGCGCGGGCTTTCTCTAGCTGCGGCGAGCGGGGGCCACTCTTCATTGCGGTGCACAGGCTTCTCATTGCGGTGGCCTCTCCTATCGTGGAGCACGGGCTCTAGGGTGTACGGGCTTCAGTAGTTGTGGCACACGGGCTCAGCAGTTGTGGCTCGCGGGCTCTAGAGCACAGGCTCAGTAGTTGTGGCGCACGGGCTCAGTTGCTCCGCGGAATGTGGGATCCTCCCGGACCAGGGCTCGAACCCGTGTCCCCTGCATTGGCAGGCGGATTCGTAACCACTGTGCCACCAGGGAAGGCCTCTACCGTTCTTATTTATCTATCTGTCTGTTTTTCTGATTATCTATCTACCTATTTACCTACTGTTAATCTTATGTCGTTTAGCCCTAGTATTCAATTATAGGTAAAATATATGAAAAGTAAGTAATAAATTAACAAACCAAATATAATAATAACAATAATAGAGTAGAATATAGGATTTAATTAATTATCAAAGGTTATGTTGTGGCAGAAATAAAGTCAACTCCTTTTTTAATCCAGGAACTCTAAGACATAACAGTCATATTTACATATGATATTACAGTGGACTGTCTCAAGTGTGAAATTAGTATGTGATGTGAAAAGTGGATTACCCCATGAAAAATGGGGATTAATTAAAATGTGACTGGGAAATCTTATCTACTGGAATGCTGCTTTAAAATATTAACCTCTTAAACTCAAGGCAACATAAACAAGTCTTTGACCTTGTACACTAATTTCAAGTATCTCAATGTTTGAAACAAGAAATATTTCTACTAAAATAAAAGCCTGTATTATGACAACTCACAAAATTATACTCCCATTTATGTGCATATCATATGCCTCTATTGTTTTTCAGTCTTACTAATCTTTTGCCTTGCATATATTCTTGGTACTTAATTATAAATTCTTAATGTTTAATGATATATAATGTGGAAGGCTTATGGGATAAATCCCAAAATAAATCTAGAAAAAAAACTGGCAAATTTTTAGAGTAATAATACCATTGAAACTCATAGGCTATGAAACTTTAAAATAACTAGATTATATGTATTTATATAATATATATACATATATTCAGATGATGAAATTTCATCTATTCTCAGTATGTTTTATTATGTGAGATTTTTTTAACACTATGAGAATTGGTACTCAGGTCATTTCAATTTTCAATAAAATGAAAATCTCTCAAAATGGCCCCATAAAACCAGTCCATTTTCTTTTACTGACTTTAAATAGTATATTGTTTCTATCTAGGCCTTGTATACTTTGAAAAGACTAGGTAAAACTGAATATAGCTAAAGGAAAAGGGCCCATTTTTTAGACTATATTATATAAATGGATACATTATTAATTATACATTATATAAACATACATATTAACACATAATGTTAAATAATAGCATAATAATAGCATAATATTGTCATTATACATAGAACATACTGCATATGATGTCATATATTTCTTATTTCACCATGCTCTTTTCTAACTAATTTGAACACTACTTTTTCACCCAGCAACTGCAAATTCAAATTTTCATTGAAAGAGATTATGAATAAATATTTCAAAATATTGTTCAAACAGAAGATCCCAAAGTATTGCTAATTTGTTACAGACCTAAAATGCACATTTCTCCATTTTTCTCATATCATGGGTACATAATACATTTTCTTGTAATGGATTCAAAGTAAGTAAATATTAAATAATTATTTTATCTTTATGGTATTTTATTTTAATTGTTGAGACTTCTGAAATATCATATGGATACTAATCATAAAATATATTGATTAAATACTAATTATTAGAGAAATGTAAATCAAAACCACAATGAAATATCACCTCATAATGGTCAGAATGGCTATCATCCAAAGTCTACAAATAATAAATGCTGGAGAGGGTGTGGGGAAAAGGCAACCCTCCTACACTGTTGGCAGGAACGTAAATTGGTCAGCCACTATGGAAAACAGTATGGAGGTTCCTTTAAAAAAACTGAAAATAGAGCTACCATATGTTCCAGCAATCCCACTCCTGGGCATATATCCAGAAAAGATGAAACCTCTAATTCAAAAAGATACATGATCCCCAAAGTTCATAGCAGCACTATTGAAAATAGCCAAGACATGGAAACAACCCAAGTGCCCATGAATAATTGATTGGTTTATGAAGACGTGATATATATGCAATGGAATACTACTCAGCCATAAAAAAGAATGAAATACTGCCATTTGCAGCAACATGAATGGTCCTAGAGAATATCATACTAAGTGAAGTAAGTTGGACAGAGAAAGACAAATATTATATGATATCACTTATATGTGGAATCTGAAAAATAACACAAGTGAATCTTTATACAAAACAGAAACAAAGTCACAGACATAGAAAACAAACTCATGGTTACCAAAGGGGAAAGGGAGGTGGAGAAGGAATAATTAGGAATATGGGATTAAGAGATACAAACTACTACACATAAAATAGATAAGCAACAAGGATTTACTGTACAGCACAGGGAACTATATTCAGTATCTAGTAAAAATCTACACTGTAATGGGAAATAATCTGAAAAAAAATATATATGCATATAAAACTGAATCACCTTGATGTATAACTGAAACTAATACAATATTGTAAATCAATTATATTTTAATTAAAAAACATAGAGAGATTAAACACTAGCAAAAAACAAAAACAAAAAACAAAAAAAAAAAAACAAAAAAAAAACACTAGCAATCACAAAAAGAGAAACTACATCAATGGCACAAAGTTACATTACATAGAAAATATTTAATAAATATTTTTGGTGTATATAGAAGGAAACAATGTGTCTACCCATTATTTTGCAATCACTCTCAACTATTTTTTCTCTCTCTTTAATAAAAATTATAATATTAATAAATTAGACTAATAGGCTATCATTTATACCCAAATATCCTGTCTTCTTAGCATATCAATCTTATTCTCTTTATTTAAGGGAGGACTGAATTCAGCCTGATCCTTAAGAAGCAAAAGCCATTTGTTTTAATAAACGCTCTAGTGAGAGGAGTGCATATGTGGATTTGAATGACCCAGTAATAAGGACTCTTTCCATTAATTTCTCCAGAAAACTATTCTGCTAGATGACATCATCATTTGAATTACAACTTTAGTGTCTTGCATAGATTTCAGGAATAAATTCTGGCTCACAGAAGCATATGGTGCATTTTATTAGCATTCTATACCAACTTGAAATATCCTAGAGTCGTTGGTGATTGCTTTCTTCTCTATTACACCATAACATTATAGAAACCATGTTCAGGATGGTTGAGTGATGGTGAAGACGTGGATTACCCTTGTAGAGGGAAGCATATCATGCAGTTGGACTGTGGTACCACACTTAGAGAAAAACCAAGATAATAAATGCTAGGAAGCATGTAAACAGCAGGGAGTCATAAGTACAGTGCCAAAGAAGAGATCCAAAGAGGAAATCAAAGTAAGTAGATAAAAGCAGACATTGGCGTATGGTTTTTAATCAGATGCCAGGAGCAAAACCTCGACAGGAGTAATAAATCTGTGGCCATTTAACGGCACGTGGGGATCTATGCAATCGGTCAGGTCAATGTTTACATTAACTGGTGGAAATCATTGAGCATTCACCTCTAACCCTGGAAAATGAACCAGCATGTTAGAAAGTGTATTTAATCCATTAGGTAGTATGTATTCACGCAAACAAAGCAGAAAGATGATAAATTGCAGAAAAATAATTCATATGTAATTACTTCACGTTTTAGTTAATTAAATTCTACTCATATTTGGTAATGTTTGTATCTTAGATAAAACAAACCTAAAAAGCCATGTTACTGCTTAAAACTTCATTTTTAAGGCTGTACAAAGAAACCTGCATTCCACAAGTGGCCATTCAATGCAAAGCTCAAATTGCATAGCAAGAGAGCTACGGGAGAACACTTCCCCAGATAGAAGGTGCAAGTTAAAACCCTTATTGAATCTCCCACTTTTCATTTCCTCAACAAGAAAAGAAAGAACAAACTCTCTGTAAACTGAAGAGATATACAATAATCCTGCCCTCAACGTAAGATTTCAAAGTTTTTTTCTGCCAGATCCAATTTTTTGAGGGTCTGTTTTCTACTAAACTTTGATCTATTAATGTAATGTATTTCTCCTCTCGTGAAGTTCCTTTAATCTGCAGTGGAAAGTTGAAAACGATAGTTTGAATTAAATTCTGTTAGTAAACTAGGTGGTCAGATAATTCAATAGATTGTCAAACAACTTCAACGACTTATTTATTAAAAAATAAATAAATGGGTTTCTCATGAAGAAAGGCAGAGAAGAAAAAACATTAGTAAAGAAGAAGAAAAACTGCACAACAGTCATTTTATAATCTCTACAGAGAGAATTATGTAGGTTGTGTCTATGAAGTATGGAGTAAGAGTCCACAAAGTACATGAAGTGTAGTTTTATTGTTTTTATTGACAAAAGTATAATCTTGACCTTTAATAAACTGTCCAGGGAATAAGCCCTACGGATGTGAGCAATATGTGAAAAATTTCACCATAAACTACCTACTTTAGCACTTGAAAGAACACAGGTCCAGTTAGAAAATTTCATTTATATTTCCAAATTCCAGCCAGCAACCAAGGTAATCTACCACTCATTTTAAGTATTTATAAAATAGATGGATATAAAGATGGCAAACATTTTTTTTTCCTGTCTGTAATCTAACTGTTCTGTACATATGGGTGGAGATAATTGAGGAAATTTTTGACATTAACTGTCCAACTAAACTGTCAGCTGTGCTTGAACATGAAAGAATATATTGAATGATTAGAAGGCTGGCAAGTGCTGTCTGTCAATTTGCAATGATAATTGAACACAGTTAACTGTAGTTATACTGTTAGCAATACAAGTGTCTGGAAATTTATGTTTAACTAAAGCTCTCTTTGCCACCCTCCATGTAAGCAAGTCTCCATATTATTTAACCAGCATTTGCCATTCTCTTGCTAGTGTATGCTAAATGATACATAAAGATACTGAATGCTTAAGAACAAAAGGCTACTCTCTAGACACCCAGCAAAAGTTTGCATATTGAACTTTTAGTACCTTTTATATGCTGCCTATTGTTTAATTATCTTTAAAAGCCATTTAACATTTTATCAAACTATCAAATCCAAATATGCAATAATTGTTTCTTATAGTCACGTTCACAAACTTATTTCAAATACATATCTTTTCTGAATTAGATTGTGAACTGTTTAAATTTTTTCATATTCCAGAATATTAAGCAAAGTACCTGGCACATACTCAGGGTTCAATACACACGCTGTAAATAAATAAACATTATTCATCTTGTTCTTTTCTGTTATTCCTCTCAATCCCTTTTTTCTGGGTATTCATCCAGTTGGTGCTTTCCCATCTTTAGCCATAACATATTCACACTCTTTCCATCTTGAATTATTCTTGTTCCTTGAATGTGACAAGAATAGTTTCATCATGGGGACTCTTTCAAAAACTTTGTTTGCTCTCCCACTTACCCTCTAGACCTTAGATTATCAATATATCTTCAGAAAGTTTTGCCACACTCTGTCACTAGGCCACTTCTTTCGCTGTATACTCTCATCTGTCCTTCAAAATATCTCTCTTATAGTTAATATAATTATTAGTATAATTATTTTTAAAAATCTCCCTTACTAGATATTGAGTCTCTATATATCCATCATCATATCTCTGCCCAGAAGACAATATATACTCCAAAATATAATTATTAAATGAAACAGATCAATATAAACCTGATACAATATGTGTCTAGATCCTTAGAAAACTTTCTAGTGTATTTTTAGATTGCCCACAAAGATGACTGTCAACACAGTGCCCACCTCATTCAAAAACTTTCCCATGGCATTGCTTGTTTCTTTTTGAGGTAACTTTTTTCTTTTCCTGTGATCTGGTTGAATCATTTGACACTGATTCTATGCCTGTTATTACAGAATTTCCTGGAATCAGGCCAAGTAATATGAATGTGTGTGTGAATATATATATAAAAATATATATAAATTTCCTGTGGTAATTCTGATGCCATTGCTATAGTACTCTAAATTAGAATTCTAGTATTAGATCCCCTGTTAAATGTCCTTTTGAACCAAAAAACCACCATTCTCTATGCCTTAATTTCCTTAACTCTAAAATATAGAAACTATACAGCATTGATTATAATCCTACAAAGAAATGTATTATCCTAAAACTTCACAAAAACAGATGGTTGAAAGATTAAAAAAAAACTTTGTAGTATATCATTTGCCCACAAATCAATAAGCTAACAAATGAGTGTCCAGATTATTTTTGTTATTTCAACAAGCATATATGACAATACTGGTGGCATCATGATGTCTATTTTTCTATATAAACACAGACATATACTTCTTGAAACTTGCCTATACAACAGAAGGGAACATTGTAGTTTCTTAAAAGAGTCGTGTTGGACTCTATGAAACAGATTTAATGTAATACCCCAAACTTTAAAAATTTACTATAATATCAAATAAACATATCACAATTTATATCAAAATAATAAATTCCAACTAGAATATAAGTCAAAGTTATTTGCCAGATATTAATACCCAAGGCTAGACATCAGATTCGTTTACTAGCTCCCAAGAGAGGAGCACTGACTTCTGTGACTTTTCCACCCACCCATAGTCATTAAATGCAAGTAATAAATATGAATATGCACCAAAGCACATATCAGAATTAGCAATCAAATTAGTGTCACTTGCATTCACAGCAGATTTTTAAGTGCCTTTTTAATTCTATTAGAAACATAAAGAAGAACATTTCACACTGGTATGAATGTCTCTTTAGAAGTATAAAGCTGAAATAGAATTCCTGTGTTGAGGCAGGCTAGAATTTGACTAGATCTGTAGAGCTGACACAAACCATATTGAAATAGGGTTGACCTGTAGTTCCTCATACTCAAATGGTCCTACTGAGAAACTGTGAATTCTAACATCGGGTGGTAGTGCACGTTTGACCTCAATGGTTTTAAGGTCAAAGAAAAAAATATAGAAATGAATTCTGAGTTTTCACATACTTGAAGAGTCAAGCACAATTTTTTTTGTGAATGTTTATGTTTATGAATATAATTTTTAACTTCATTGACTAAATCTATTTTTTCTAAAGTTAGTCTGTCTTAAATTAAGAGATTATTTATCTTCAGACATTATACATTTCTTAAAATAAGTTAAACAAGACCTCTTTGAATATTTCCAAAGGACTGAAGTAGCAAGTGAAAGTAAGATACGCAGTCATGTCTTGCAAGAAATTGGGGAAATATGAGTAAGGGAATTTGAAGCAAGATAAAAGGAGGTTTCCTTCTGTCAAGAACTGTGGAGAGTCTGAATTTTTACCCAACTTGCAAGCCAACAAGTTAATCTAGGATAGTTTAATAGACACTGGTGGAAGATGTAAGACACCTGGGTCAGAGACAAAAATGGTTTTATTACTCACAGTAATAGCAGTAGTCAGAGTACCAGCATCTTCCTGTGCTGTTTCCTCAAGCCAAAATTCCCCAGGGAAATGTAAAGAAGACCAAACAATATCTGTACATGCAATGGGTTACTATGGACAGCAAGCATATCTTGTTTTATGCTCCAGAGAATATCAAGCAAACTATCCAGAGAGTGAAATTTTCTCTAGCTTCCAAGGATGTAAGCAAACCTGCCCTTTGCTTTGAAAGGTGACAATATCTCTGTCTTCCAAGGCTCTTCACTACATACAGATTCTTAAAAAATATTCCAGAATACAGTCAGTGCTTCTGCTAGCAAGACATGCAGAAATGCAAGAGGCCCATGGAAAACTGTCTCTCAACACCTCTGAACATACATCTCATTTTTTGGCAAGCTAAGGCCAAGGATGTGTAGCTCCTGATCTCTTAAGAAGAAAACAGAAAACAGGTAGTCTGAAAGAGAGGGACATAAAAATTACCCACAGCTCTTAGGGTATTCTTTGTATATAAGCTTAGCAGAGTTTCTCTTCATAATTCTCTTTCTGTGACTCTCAGGTACAAGCCCACGAGGCTACCTCCATCCAGGAAATAGCTGTTTGGCACAAACAACACACTGACTTCTCTATTGTTTTGTTACAGGTTTGAGGATAGAAACATGTTATAATGGAAAACACAAGTTTCAGACCATTCCTCTCCACCTCTCCTGTCAGTTTATCACACATATTTGAATTAAAGTGTAACCCACTCTGCATAAATGTTAACAAACTACAGTTTCTTCACAAACATAGCAATCTAATTGACTAAAGAACAAAAGTTTATAATATCCAGTATGGCTCAACCCAGTCAATATATTTAATGTTATTAAATCACAACAAATAGTGTTAGGGTCATTCTTTCTTAGGTCCAAACTGTGAATAGTGAGCTAAATATGAGACTTTCAGTTGACTATCCAAATAAAAACTATCCAAGAAAAATGTTGATTATCATGGAACAATAACAACTGAAAAATGATTCTCAGTTGCATGTGTTATGAAAAACCTATGGAGTTCTGAATCACAAGCTTTCGTTTATTATGCTGCCAGAAATTCCACTATTAGCACACACAGGGTTACTCAAGTCTATCATGTTGCATAGGCTAATACTAAAACTACAATGCTAAAAAGCTCTGAAAATGCCCAGCAATTATTATGACATACTTAGACTGTGAAGGAGGCATAAAAGGCTATTCAGAATTTTGGTTTTGATATAAGGAAGCATTGTTTTGTATTTTTCTTATAGATTCCTTTGGTTCAAAATTAGTAGAAAGCAAGATACAAGAAAGTCTCAGTTTTTCTTGGGCATTTTATGCCAAAGATTCTTGGTCTTCTGGTCAAATTGGTGTTTACTTTATTATTAAAACCTGTGAATATTCATTAGCTTCAGAATATTCCAGCTTTCAGACATTATAATGTAACTCAAGTATCACTAAATCAGTGAAAACAAGAGTATAGATTTTATAGGTGCATTTATGTTTTCAAAACAGATATGGTGTAAAAACATATTGCCTGTGCGTGGTAAAGGGAAGTTGTTAAACTAATTTTTTAGAGAGGGGCAAAATGCACTTATAATACTTCTGACTATGTTTATTCAATATTAATATCATCAGTCATATTGTTCTATATTTTAATATATACATTGAATATTTTTAAAATTTAAAAAAGTGTAATTTACTTCACAAAGGAAATGGGTAAATATAGTATATGACTAAAATTAGCCTTGTGAAATGCCAAATGATGTAAATTTTAATTGTATCTAGTTTACTTACTTCTCTTTTCTATAATAATTATTAAGTATAGCATAACATATAATGCAAATGTAAGTTTTTGGCCAATATGACAATACCATTTTATAGAATATCTGTATTTTTAATATGGAACACTGACACATTACATTTACTTTTACTCCTTTCTGATACAACACAGAAATGATTAAAAAGTTATAAACCACAAAGACAGTGAGAAAAGAACATTAGACAACGGTTGATTAGAAGTTGGACAAATGAAGACACCTGATAACCTAATTTCAGACTGAAGAACATCTAAGTCTGACTGTGACAGGGTAAATATATAGGCATTCTAATAACAACGAAGACAACTAATGTCACAAAACCTCAGATATTCTCAGGAATTTGAGGTCCCTGGTATTGCTGAAGGCCAGAATACAGGGATAGGTTTAACATAGGAAGGTTAGTTAGAAGTTTGTGTCAGAGGAAGTAGAGGGGAAGTTAGGTCCCCTTTCCCAGACTATGTAGGCAGGAAACTGGTCGTCCTCATTCTATCAGATATGGGAAGCATATCAGAGGGTGGATACTGGGAGAAATCTGAAAATATTTGGTGACAATAGACAAAGTGAGTGGTGAGAACCCCGGCCCATTTCTCTCACTCAACTCCCACAAATTCCAAGAACCAGCTAAAACTGACCCATACTTCCCCACACCAACTCTCACACAGGCAGGATATTACAGGATTCTTCTCTATGTAACATGACCTAAGAGACAATATGAGAAACAAAGGACATGTGGTTGCTCCCCAGTGAAGAAGCCAGATACCCTACGATGCAGCTCCAACAGTGGGGAAGCCCTGAACATGAACTCATTCCTTTCTGTGATCATTAGAATATTGAAATAAGTTATTTTTTATTATCTAAGTAACACACTAAAAACGAAAAGCAAACTCATAGGTGAGATACAGAATATTATACCAACTCAGAATGAAATACAAACAGTTGAGATATCCCATTCCATACTAGCCACTGAAAATATACAGTTAACTAAAATTGTGTGGCAATTATGTAAATTAAGACAGGTACAATTAATAGAAATATATATATAGTTATTAGACCTTTAAACACCTCATTGAGATTTAAAAAGTTTTTAAATTGTTTTTAAAATTGTTTTTGTTATTGTTTTTGTTTTTATCATTTTAATATTAGCACATTTCCACAGCAAAAGAGACTACAGGCTGGATTATACTCTTTTTCCATAATAAAATAAAACAGTTAACATTCCTATTTTAGGCAATATATAAAAGAAAATAAATGGTTATTTAGTGGCATAGTCTCTCAGGTAATTCCCCTATAAATTCTGCTAATTTGGATAAAGAACCAAAGGTGAGCAATCTGGTAAGGCAATATTCTGTTCTACAAACAGAGATTTCTATCAGTCTACACAATCAGATATGGTTGAAAAGTATTTTCAGTAGTTAACAAAGATTGGTCTATACTCTATCAGTATTATGAGAATAGGATTGGAATGAATGCTTTTTTGAATTCATATCCATTTGCACTCCACATTAATAATGGTTTCAATTGACTGAAACCAGCCAAAAAAATCTGGAATTAAGTGTCATTAGTTGAATTCACTCAAACTGGGTCTTTGAAGAGGCTCTACCAAGATATTAGGTTTCACTGAATATACTATAATATTCTGGCATTTAATGTTCAAGTCTTAAACTACCCTGTCAGTTGAAATGCAGTGGACTTAGTAGTTGGCAAGTTACATATTTTTGCACAATTTCTAAATAAAGAGATAAAAGTATATATAAATTAGGGTGACTTTGGCCACAAGCAACAGAAAAATCTAGCCTAGATTAGCTAAAAAAGTATGGAAATGTGAAATATCCCAAAAGGCTTAATTCAGGCTAGCTCCTATCATAGCTGAGTTATGGTTCCAACAATTCCACGTATTTCATCTGGACAAGACAATATCCAGAGGGAGAAAAGGGACTATTTCTTCTAGTTTGCCTGTAGAACGTCCAGTAGACCTATCATTGTGTATCAATGCCCAGAAATTAGCCATGTGCTCAGCCCTTGATCAGTCACTGGAAAGAGAAATAATATTTTCAGGAATACGCTCAGATTTATAAGATTTACCCCCCAGCTGGGCATACAGTCACTTTTACTAAAGGATGTAAATATGAACAAATTGTGATTTTGCTTGCAGAGAAGCAAGGGATGGATATTATGTCAGTAACCTATAGTTTTCTACAGAGAAGGAGCTGTAGAGGGAATACAAATCAAAGAACAGCAAAAACAGTCTCCAGCAAGAAAATCTACATATGCACATGTGAATGTGTATACATACATATTCTCACATAAAACTGCTTAAAATTAACCTAACTTAAAATTATACAATATTTATGAATCACTATAGGAATTAGCTGATATAGCATTACTATTTACACTTAAAGAAATTTATTTCAGATAACTGGTTTACATTATTGTGGGGCTGGCAAGTCAGAAGTTCATAGGACAGAGTTGAGGTTAGAAACTCTGAGGCAGAGGCTAATCCTGCATGCAGTCTTGTGGCAGAACTTCTTCTTGCTCAGGGAAACCTCAGTTTTGCTCTAAGGTCCTTTTAACTGACAGGATAAGTCCCACCCACATTATTGAGGATAGCCTTCTTTCCTTAAAGTTAAGTGATCTAGGTATTAATCACACTACAGAATACCTCACAGCAATACTTAGATTAGTATTTACCTAGCAAAGTTGACACAGCTGAGGGGTAAATCTTATAAATCTGAGCCTATTCGTGAAAATATTATTTTGTTGGGGAATATAGACATTAACTATGTAATATCTATTTTGGTGACATATTTCAACTAGACTTACGTTGGTGATCATTTTAAAATGATAGAAATATCGAATCACTATGTTGTATAACAGGAACTCAGTGTTGTAGGTCAATTAAACTTCAAAAGCAAACAAACAAACTCATAGAAAAAGAGATCATATCTGTGGTTACCAGAGCAGGGAGTGGAGGAAGGGAGAACCAGATGAAGGCAGTCAAAAGGCATAAACTTCTTTTTTTTTTTTTTTTTTTTTAAAGGCATAAACTTCTAGTTGTAAGATAAATAAGTGCTAGGGATATAACATACAGCATGATAAATATAATTAACACTGTTGTATGTTATACATGAAACCTGTTAGGAGAGAAAATCCGAAGAGTCCTCATCACAAGGAAAATTGTTTTTCTATTTCTTTAATATTGTATCTATATAATATAATGGTTATTCATTAAACTTATTGCAATAATCATTCCAGGATGTATGTAAGTCATATCATTATGCTATACACCTTAAACTTATACAGTGCTGTATGTCAATTATACCTCAATAAAACTGGAAGAAAATAAAGGTTTTGATTTGATTTTCAGTTGATGACAGAATGATAATTAGGTAATATATAAGGAAATACCATTACATTTAAAAAATCATTTTGGTAAAGAAATGTCTATTTTTTTCTACTGAGAAATTGATATTGATAAGTTGACTTTTAATATTTTAAAACTATTTTAATTATGAAATGCTTCATACATACAGAACATAATACACTATGAACTCATGTACGTACCAGCTAGATTTTTTTAAATGCCTGTATTTTTTAACTGATAAACGTAATAATTGTCTTATACTTCTCATTATTAAATACCTGGAGAATTACAGATAAAACCTACTCCACCTATCCCATATCCGTTCCTCCTATCCAAGAGGAAACTCTTATATTTAGGTTGGAATATTTAATGCATTTTCATATTTTATATATTATGTAAATAATCACTTTCACATACCAATAGTAGGATTTGTTTTATTTTAACATGCTATCATAGTGTAAACATTTTCTTGAGATATTTAAAAATCAACATTACTTTTTCCAAATGTATTTAGGTTGATATATTTAAATTTGGTTCATTCATTTTAAAAGTGGAACAGTATTTCAATTTATGATTGCAGAAGGCTTCATTTCTCTGATCCACTTTTTATGAAACTTCCAATTTATCAATTGCAAACAAGAATTATAGGCACCCTTTTGCACAAGTTGAGATTCTTTATATCTTGTTAGTCAAAGTGTGGTCTTCAGGCTAGCAGAAACTGCATAACCTGGGAAACACAACTTTAAACAAAAATAAATTATATTATTATTCTTCATAAATAAAGAATTATATTTTCATATACATATATTAATCATTCAGATTTTTAACTCTTTATATTCATTTTCAGATTTTAATTAGATTGTTCATTTTCTTTTTAAGTACTGTGGGAGACACTTTTATATTTTAAGCACTAATAGTCGGCTGGTTACTTCTACATTGTGTCCTAAAAGTTTTAAAGTTTTGTTTTCTGCATTTATTTTATTAATTCATCTGGAATTTGTTTTGAGGTACTGTGTAACAATTTATTCATATGTGTAGCCAAAGGTACCAATGGTGTTTATTGACTAGACTATCTTATCCATTCCTCATAAACACACAATGCTATCTCGGTCATATATCAATTTTCTATAGAATTTGGATCTCCTTCTGAGCTATCAGAAGGAGAATCCCTTTACAAACACCACTTGATTGCAGTTACTAAATTTTTATTCTAAGTCTAAATATCTGGCAGACTAAGTGCTCCACTGTGCTCCCATACAAATATAATTTTCTCTTCAAAATTCTCGGTCTCTATTTGACTTTTTCTTCATCCAAAGGAACTACAGGATCAGATTACCTAGTTCTGGAAAAAAATCCTACTGTGAATTTGATTAGAATTGCAAAGAATTTACAAATTGATCTGGGGAAGAATTGACATTGTTAATACATTCAGTCTCTTCATATATGCCAGTAGATTGTACCTCCATTTAAAGATTTTTTTTGTTATTTAATATTTGTATAAGTACCAAAGTAAATGTTATGATATTCTCCATAAAGTTCTAGTACATATTGTTATTCTGAAATACCTTTTAGGTTTTTTCATTTAATGTTATGAATAAGGTTCTCAAATAGTACATTTTTTACTTTTTTTATAGGTATGTTTTGACCATTGCTTGATATATCCAACAATCATGCTGAACTCTGTCTTTATATATTTTTTTTCTTTAGGATATTCTGAATTCTCTATGTAATCATGACATCTGCAAAAACATGATATTTTTGTGGTTGTTCCAATTTCTAAATGCCTTTTCTATGTAATTTCTATCATTGTTTTACTAACTGAAGTCAAATACAATATTCTGAATTGCAGCAATGATAGTTCGCTTTTCTGTGTTTTTTCCTGCCTTTAAAATGAATGATATTATCATTAATTGTGAAGTTTTGTAGGTTTTACATGGATAATTTTAATAGATTCAGTAAGTTTCTTTCACTTTTACTAAAATTTCTGTCAAAATATGAATTTTAGCAAATATTTAGTTCTTCTGCATCTGTTGAATAATCATTTCCATTTTACCCTGAATAAGTTAATGAGATTAATTACTTTGAAGATCATCTAATACCAATGTTTTTCTGTCAGTGAAAATTACTTGGTGTGATTTTTTTTCTCTCAGATATAGCTTCATTAATTTGGCTAATATTTTATTCTGTTTTTTTACATTTATGTTCCTAAACCACTATGCCCTAATTTTTTTTTTTTTTTTTTTTTTTTTTTTTTACTGTACTTGCCATGCTTTAATTCTTCTTGTTTTGTGTTTCCCGCTTTGTGAAACTGTCTGCATATGAAAGGAATTGTCTTCCTTGAAATTTTGATAGAATTCTCCCACAAAAATCTGAGTATTATGAGTTTTAATTTTGTCAGTAAAAATTTTAATTGACTCCATTTTGGTAATTTTTATACTTCCAAGAATATTTGTTTTGCATCTAAATTTTCTTTTCATTGGAAGTTTGTTGTTTATACTATTCTAATATAATTTAATACCTACTTGTACTAGTCTGTTCAGGTTGTTAGTACAAGATAACATAGACTGGGTAGCTTTAATAACAGAAATTTATTTTTAACAGTTCTGGAAACTGGAGGTCCAAGATCAAGGTGCCAGCTGAGTAGATTCCTTGTGAGGGCTCTCTTCATGGATTGAAGATGGCTACCTTATCAAGATGTCCTCACATGACCTTTATTTTGTGGATGCAAACGGAGAAAAAGAGCAATCTCTCTCTCTTCCTTTCCTTATAAGGCTATTAATTCCATCATGAGGGCCTACCCCATGATTTATCTGTTGGCTTTGTTTAACCATTCTAATATGTTCTTATTTTATATTTAGGTATTTTCTACTCTAATTGCTATGATTTCTTTTCTCCAATTTTTCATCATCTTTTGTTTCTCTCTCTTTTTTTCCTCTCTTCTTTTTTCCTATTTCTTGATTTGAAATTTTAGATCATTAATTTTCTTTTTTTTTTATTTCAAATTTTGCATTTAGGACTATAACTGCCTCTCTGTGTACTGCTTTTGATATATTTTGTATTTTGTATGCTTTGATACATTAGTGTTCAGATCTAAATAATTATAATTTCAATTATGAATTCTTCTTTGACTATTAATTAAGAATTATATTTCTTAAATTTTTTAATACATGGGTTTTCTTTTTAATGTCTAAAACTATGTTTCTCTATTCATATAATATTTTTTGTATTTTTGTTGTTAATTTTCTATTTTATGGTTCATTTCACTAAATGTTTCCTATGTACTTAAAAAGAACATGTAGTCTCTAATTGTTGAACAGAGTCCTGTATGTTCATTAAATCATGCTTATTATCTGTGCTATTTAAATCTTTATTTTTATTACTTTATTTTTGTATTTTTTATCTTTTATTTTATCTTCTGGTTTTATTCTTTTAGTTATATCTTGTTCGTTGTCATCCCCCAACTAGTCACCTATGCTTATTTGGTTTTACTTACATTTTTAATTCTTATTTTCCCATCAGTTTTCCTTATATTCCAATCTAACCTTCTGTGTTCAATTTTCTTTTGTCTGAAATGTAATATTTCTTTGTGTGTGTGTGTGTGTGTTTTCCTGAGAGTTCTATGACTTGGGAACACATCAGTTGGGATAGTTACAAATAACAAATAACAACTATTGAAACCTAAATCAAACTGAATAAACTATTAAGGGAAGTTACCATATTATACAACCAAGTATAAAAATAATGCAGTCAGTACCTCTATTTTGTTAACAAGGTCTTGAATTTTATTTTTTTTCATCATGCAGCTCTGCTGGTGTAACTGTCATTGTCAATTGAGACATCTTTCTTCTTTGTTTATACTAAGTGGAAGAAATGAAGGACTTTCTCCTCAATCATGCATTTTAAGTTCTTCTTTTTAACCTCATTGAGCTAATTCATAAAGCAAAAAAATCCAGTATCCAGACAACAACAGTCCTCAGGTGGAAATTGGTTAGAGCTGAGGTTGTCAAACCATTTACTGTAGTAGTTTTCACATTGATTCCATATTGTTAACACTTTGGGGACGCTTTAGAATATACCAATATCTGGATCCCAACCCCAGAAAATTAAATTTTTATCTGTGTCAATGGATCCAGTGCACAAGAATTCAGGTGATTACAGTATACTGGCACGTTTGAAATCCACCTATATAATGGAAAGGAGAATGAAAGAATTATGCTTTGTTGAACTAATTGTGTAAAATGGATATTGGTGTGGCAGGCATGTATCCATTACAATAAAATTCTTTGCCTTAAAGATGTTTTTATTTTACCTTTATTGATGAATAATATCATTCTACGTTGACAGACGTTTTCCCTGAGCACAAATAAAATAGTATTTCATTCCCTTCAGAGCACTAGTCTTACAAGAGGAGTCTGCCCTTATCAAGTTATTGTTCATTTGTAGGTATTTTTTCTCTTCCTTCTGTCATTGCCTTTAGGATATCTTTTTCCTTTCTTTTTTTTTTTCCTGGAGTTCCAGTTTATAGGTTTCGTTACCCTATTTGGTTACGATGTGTTTTTTAGATCTGAAGACTATCTTTCTGTACCTATGGAAAACTCTCAACAGTTATCATTTTACATAATCCTTAATCTTCATATCTATCTATCTATGATAGATAGATATAGGGCAAGCATTACTATTTTGATTTGTTTTTAATCAGCTGTGTTCAATAGACAATGCTGGTTGTGGTTCAACATACAATATTTGTTTTCTCATTCTGCCTTAATAAAAAAATTCCTATTTTTTAAACAGTGATATTGTGTCTAGTTAAAAATGATTGGCTTCACAGACTGCCTACCGGTAGGCAGTTGTCATTTGATGCAGTTCTGACCAAGATGAAGTAAGTGGATACTGCTGGCTGGAGGTTCTAAGAAAGCTTCTAAAAGAGATAGAGACCTGTAGTTAATAATACTACACTGTACAATTAAAAATTTGTTAAGAAGGTAGGTCTCACTTGTTTTTTTATCACAATAAGATAAAAAGGGGATAGATAAATGGAAAGCTTTTTTCTTTTCTGTTGACTGTTATCTGCTCTTCCTCCCTAGAAAAAAGTTGTAATGCTAGGAGGTAAAGGAAAAGCTGTGTAGTACAAGAGAAGGAATAGGAAACAAGAGGAAGCTTATGACCTTGATTAATTACCTAAACAACTGTCTTCCTTTTTTACCTCCAGATTGCCTGTGTGTGAAAATAAATATATAAATAAATGCTTATTTTGTAAAGCTGCCAAATGTGTGTGTGTGTGTGTGTGTGTGCGCGCGCGCACGCACGCACGCACGTAGGTTTATTAGGGAGCCAAATTCAATCCAAGTTTTATCCTAACAAGGCATCTAGTCAATAGAAGGTATTTTGGTTTTGATTTTGGTTTTGATTTTGGTGTTGGTGTTGATTTTTTTTTTTTTTTTGGTGTTGATTTTTAAAGGAAGTAAATTATGTAGTTTTAAATCAGAAGCAATTAGTGGAACCCAAATATAAGAACAAGGGATGACAATCATTCCATAAGTAAGACATGGTAGAAAAGAAAAAAGAATATTTTCAAAGTAGAGAAGATAAACATAACTTGTTTTTGTCTACTTTTGTTCATTCTCACAATTACTGACAATATAATCGTAAATTTAGTTCCTATGCAAAGTCAATAATAATCTTTATTTTTATTATGTTTACAATTATTAACTAAATACTCCAAAAACACTAAGTGTATTTTAACCTTCTCAAATTATTTAACTACCTAAATACCTATATTGTACACTGCTCATCATGTTTGGATAATCTAGTGAGTAAGTCAGTGATATCCCACCATTCTGGGTCCATAATAAGGAGATTAGTTTGCACTTTACAAGTTTTCACTGCAGTTTTATGATGTAAATTTTAAATGTATTTTTCATAAGATTCAAATATATACAACCCTCTTTTTCTTGAGTATCTATTCAAGAAAGTTTCTATGATTAAGATCCAAGTTTCTGTCCTAAAACTGAAACCTTAAATCCTGAGAGATTCTTTAGTTGGGGGTTGAAAATAGAGATAAAAATGGCCAAGTATAAGGTGAATACTTTCCAAAACCCTGAACCATTCAGTGAACCTACAAACAACGTTTTGCTCTCTCTTCATAGCCAGGGCTGTTTTGAGACCAATTTTTGTGGTTTCATTTGGGTTTAGTATCTAATTCTTATGCCAGTTGGTAAGAATGAAAAAATGAACTAAACCCTAGAGAAGTTTCCAAACCCACAGAGCTGAGCAAAGGGTAGGGATTTTGAGTTTCAGGTTTCCCAGTGTTTGAAATGAAAGGAAACCAAAGGCAAAATGCAGTGGATATGACATCTGTGAACAAAAACCAATATAAAGTTTGCTTTAACTGACTCAGTGTGGCTGGAGTGACCTTCATCTTTCCTGCAGGCGTCTTATTTTCTTCTGCTTTATCTGCTCTTCACAAGAATCAACAGAAATGATGCTTCATCTAGCCATCTTAAGACTTAGCTTTTAAAACAAAGGTTCTCTTAGTTTACTCTCATATTTACTCATCAAAAAATTTTAAACATTATTAGTTTTCTATACTAAAAATCCTGTTTTCTCCTGTTTTTTTTCTCTCTCTCTTCCCTTTGTTTAAAATTTTTAAATAACAAATAATTTTATGAAACCTTATCTATTAGTTTTCTAAACAATTAAAATATCATTTTAAAACAGTAGGAAAGCATTATAAAATGAAATTTCAATGTAATATTTATTTAATGCAAATAAGAGCCAAACCAAATTTATGAAGTTTTGGCATGTAAATTTCAGGTGTTCATTTTGTAGAAGACACTGTCCTAGACTCCTTTGTCTTCAGCTTCTGTGTAGTCTTAATGAACTTTATTTTAATTAAAATTAAGAGGGGAAAAAAAGACTGAAAATATGCATACATGCATATATATTGTAGAAATAACATAATACAAGGTTAATCCTCAGAACATTAAAATTATGACATTAGACTCTTAAATATGACAAAAAACTTATATTCTCAATTGGATAAGAAAGGCCACCTGTTTATGAGTCGTATAAACTGCAAGAAACCTATTTTTATAAAGTAAAGAAAGAGACTTTCAGAAATTGACTCACTGTTGATTCCCAAATTTTTATTTAAATCAATAAATTATTTAAGATTATTTTAGCTTCTATGAGAATTCAGGAGAAGTAAGAGAATGAGGTGCAATAATCTGTATTTTCTGACAATTGATACCCTCTTCCTGTCATTTTTAACTTTATCATTTGTTTTGTGTTCTGTACATACTCTTCTCCTCTATAAATATCAGCACAGCAGATCACTTAGATACTGATATAATATTCAAAAATTTGTCTTAGGTAAAATATTTTCAGATTAGCCTGGCATGTACTAGGTACTTAATAAGAATCTTTTGAATATAAATGTCTCCACTCAGATTACATTCACCAGAAGTCTTATATTAAGCCATGGCCAATTAGATTTATTAAACAAAAATGTATTCATTCTATATCAGAAATTTCCTGTCAATGAAGTCTTTTTTTCTAGGTTATTTGTAGCCCCCAAATAAGGAATTTTGATTTTTTGTTTGTAATGTTTATCATTTGTTGCCACCATTGATTTACTGATATAAGAAATAATAGCTATGAATAAGTGGAAGCTTTGTGGTGCTGGCTTTTCAGAGTCAACATTTTCTTGAGAAAAGGTTATAATTATAAGCCAATACCTTTCTTGGTTTCTCCCTCTAGCTGCTAGCAGGAAGTTTAACTTGTCTTTGAGGTCTATCAAATCAAAAACACTAACACTATTTGCTTTTCTTAATTTTTTTTTTTTTTTAATTTAAAGGTCAGCTTGGCTGTTTAAGCTGTATCTTACCGCATATTCCCCACTGAAAAAAATAAGCTGAAGATAATATCAAATGACATTTTTAAACCTTGCAAAATACACTGATATTTTACAAAAAATACACAAATTCCAAATGCTAACAATGAAATACTGGAATCAAGAAAAGTATTTCAAAGAAACTCCAGTGCATTTATATCTTTTATATTTGACTACAATCCACTCTTTCTCAAAGTTTTCCAAAGAACTGAATTGAGCTTAATTTCTAAATTAACACAATTAACATATTTGGTAATTGAATCCTGTTTGTATTTTAAATAATTAAGCTTGTAGGTTATATCAGCCTTGAATAAATACTAAATAAGTAAACACATTGAAAAAATTTCTATGCCTATTTTAAAACACTTGTGAAAGTCAGGCATACCCTGCAAGTTTAAACACATCATTACTATATAAGAGCCACTAAAAACTTTATAAAAGGCACCATGATTATTTTACTGAAGGGAATTTTATATTCGAAAATAGAAATGTACACACCTTCCTCAGTTAACTAATGTTCACTTTCATTGATAAAGCTGAGAGAGAGAGATAAGCTGTCAAGTTCACTAGCATTTTCAAAGATGTGTGGGGTTTTTGTTGTTCTTCAGTTCCAGGCCACAATTTTAAAGCACAGGAGTCCACATTTTGGCAAGGATCCACGTGATTGATTTTAAAAGGTCTGGGTGAAAGAGATGTCACCTGGCAAAATTAGCCTGATTGATGTAGCAACTGATCCCTGAGAACTTGTCTTTCTTTACCTTTACTACATTCTTAGCCTCAGTTTCTATAATCTCATTTTTTCACTAAAGTGTGGCACCTGATCCTATGACACTTTTTAAAATTAGTGTGTTGGCCCTGTACTTTTTAAATTTCATTTTTAACTTTTTGTTTTGACATAATTTCAGACTTACAAAAAAGTTGCAAGAAAAATACAAATAATCTTTATAAAAAATCCTGTATACCTTTCACCACCCAGATACCCCAAATTTTAATATAATGTATTATACATAATATATGTATTATATGTACCCATATGTAATAAATGTATGCATGTATATATACACACATGCCTATATGTATACATATACATATATATGTGTATATTCGTAGTTGATATTTTATAATTTATATTCTCTCTATATTAATATATATGTATATCTTCCCCACAATCTTTGGACAATAATTTTCCAAACATGATATGCATTTATCCTAAATACTTCAATATGCATCTCTAAGGGTAAAGGACATTCTCTTACACAACTACAGTAAAATTATAAAAGTTTAGGTAATTAATTTGAAATAATTCTCTAATTGGTAGCCAAAATTCAGATTTCATTCATTTCCCAATGATGTCCTTTATAAAAAATAAAATCCCAGGTTGTGTATTGCATCCAGTTGTAACATGTTTTTAGACTCCTTGATTCTGAAATACATTTGCAGTCCTTGGGTTTTAGCATATTGATATTTTTTAAAAGTACAGGACAATTATTTTGTAAAATGTTCCTCACTTTTGGCTTCACTGTTGTTTTGGATATCACAGGAATGGTATTGCTGTCTTCCCAGCGCATAGCATCAGGTGGAGTGTGAGGCTTGTTTTTCCCCATTATTGTAATATTAATTTGGATCCCCTGGTTAGGGTCATTTTCCGCAAAGTTTCTTCACTATACACTTATTATTTTTTCCTTTATAATTAATAAATATCATGTATGGAAATACTTTTAGACTATATAAGTAACTCCCAACTCTCAAACTTTCATTTATTTATTTTATCATCTATTTATAATTCCTGCTTGAATCAGGTATGATGATTGTTGCCATCATAACTAATCATTATCTCCACATTTACTACAGCCGTATACTACAAGGAAGAACTTTCCTATTTTTCCTACTTGTTTGTTAATTCATTTGCTTGTTGGTTTATTTATTAATCATTTACTATTTTTGAAATATTGATTTATATTTTGTTTGGGTTTTTTCTTTAACCTTTAGAGTGGGTTATAATATTTATTTGAAATATGATTTGATTAATTTGTTTTTGTTGAAATTCCATTTCAGTTTTCCCTCATACCTTTTTTTTAAATATATGAAACATCATTAAACGATATACTCAGAGAAGAGTCACTTCCCGTCATTTCTTTTTCTTTTTCAGCTTTATGAAGGTACATAATTGTTATACAAAAAATTGCATATAATTAATGTACAGAATTTGTCGAATTTGGACATATATATACACTTTTGCCATTACTGTAACAAATATAATCATCACCTCCAAAAGTTTCCCTGTTCCTCTCTCTTTGTGTGTGTGTGTGTTAAGATCTGAAATTGTAAAACTCCTAGAAGAAGGGAGAAATGCTCATTTTTTGAGTTATTAAGCTCTCCTTTGTGAGAATGTGCTATAATTTATGCAAGCACTCTCTTATGTATGAACATTATTTTCAAAATTTCATAGTTACAAATAATGCTACATTAAATCATATGATATTTTTATTTTTAAAAAATTGTGATTGGTGTATCTGTAGGGTAAATTCCTAGAAGTGAGATGGCTGGATCAAAAGGTAAATGAGTGTGTTTTTCATAAGCAGCATATTGATTTGAATTCTAACCCAAAAAGTATGAGATTGTCCTATCGCACAGCCTCAGCAATAGACCATGTTGTTTAACTTTTTTAATTCTCTGAATCTGATAGATAAAAACTGTATCTCAGTGTAGTTTTAATTTGTAATTCTCTGTTCTGAGTGAGGTTGAACATCTTTTCATAAATAATGTACAGCATAAAAATGAGCGATCTACAATTGCACTCATAAACATAATGTTTAATCTCAAAAATATACTTTTGAATGTAAGAAACTAGGCATAAAATAGTATATTCTGCATTATCTCATTCATATAAATAACAAAATGTGTCAAAACTAATCTACACTATTATAAATCAGGATAGCAGTTATCCTTGTCAGACTTGTAGTGACCACAAAGGATAATGCTGACAGTCCCTGAGATACTGGTAACCTCATATTTCTTAATCTAGGTGCTTGTTTCATGAGCATGTTTGGATTGTGAAAGTTTCTTGAGCTGTAGAATTATGATATGTTCACTTTTCTGTATGCATATTTATATTGTTAAAAACACAGTGGGCTTAGATTGACAAGACTACTAGATACAGAGTTTAATATGTTATCAAATATGAAAGAAAAGACAAGTCTTTTCTTATTATTCAAATATAGGCTGATTTGTGACAGTTGACTAGTATCCTAACTCGTTTCTGCTTCACAATTATCATAGAAGAGTATTGCCTTATGGGCTATATTCATGGAGTTTTCAGACTAGAAAGCTTTTTGTGTGAATGTATGAAATTGAAGCATTTAAGTCTTATATTCCTTACTGATATCAGAATATTGGGATTACCCAGTGCTATTTTCATCAACCATGGGGAATGCCACTGACAATCTGAAACTGGATCACTTATGTGTGAAAGTTAATTCAGAGAAGTTACAAACATAAGGTAGACACACATTTTTTTGTTGTTCTTCCTGGGTCATAAATCCAAAATCCAAGTTCTTTCATTTCAAATTCTTTTTTTGGATAAGAGGATAATAAAAGTTGGAAGCAGATTCCCCTCCCCATGCCCTTCACAGTAATATCTATTTGTATGTGTATGACTGTGTGTTCAGTATCCTCAGTCTTGCATGAAAATAGACATAGCTTCTAACTGATGGAGGAAACTGGTATATATGCAATAGTATGTGTATCAACATACTGCTCCAAACAGTATTTCCCAAATGTCTGTCCTCTGAGTGCCATCTTCAGGATTTTGCCATATCTAAGTACCAGCTCTACTACATTAAAATTATTATTTACCTAACATTTATCTTTAAGTAAATTAACTTTAAATATGTTTAAAAGGAAAATTTATGTTATTAAAAAATGAAAATATAACTTGTCATAAATAGGAAATGAAACAAAATAAATGTGATGAAAAGCACATTATTTAAAGTCTTTGAATCAGAGACTAGGTTTCTTTTTCATAAAAAAGAAATTAGTGGAGAGTTATGAAAAATAAAGCTTTAAATTGAGACTTTTTCCTTGAAAAGGCTTGAAAGGTAGTTAAGTATGAAATAAAGTGATCACATTTTGATTCACTTTTATTGAATAGTGGCTCTGAGCAAAGCCTAAAATCTTCTCTTGCCCCTTCACTGTTGTGCGTTCCACATTCTGTAGGAGATATTCTCTAAAATAACTCCCAGGATCCAGGTGCCTGGAACTTTTGCTTACCAGTATGACTTCCAAGCTACTATTTCATGGTGATCTTCAGTTTTTATTTGCCTCTGGATACCTGGTTTTCTTGTCTGTTGTGGATCCACTGCTGAGCCTTTTTTTGCTCAGCTTCACTGAATCCCTATCTCTTCTAGTCCTAGCTTCTCTTTTCTGCTTCTGTGCCCAGTAGCTGCTACCCAAAGTCCTTAATCTGAAGGTTTGGACAGATATCTGACAAGTAAAATATTTTCTGGAACTGAATTCCCAAAAGGCACAAGGTAGCAAAAAATAGGCTTCTCAAATGCATGCACAGCTCTCATTAATATGAGATTTTGTTTTGAGAGAGTCCTTAGCCTTGAATATTTGCAGCTTTACTTTTTGCTTCTATCTTCCTAGTCCATTGGCCTTAGGAGTAGAGGGAATTTATACAAAGTGAAGATGAAAGAAGGGTCAGGGCTTCCCTGGTGGCGCAGTGGTTGAGAATCTGCCTGCCAATGCAGGGGACACGGGTTCGAGCCCTGGTCTGGGAAGATCCCACATGCCACAGAGCAACTGGGCCCGTGAGCCACAATTACTGAGCCTGCGCGTCTGGAGCCTGTGCTCCGCAACAAGAGAGGCCGCGATGGTGAGAGGCCCGCGCACCGCGATGAAGAATGGTCCCCACTTGCCGAAACTAGAGAAAGCCCTCGCACAGAAACGAAGACTCAACACAGTCATAAATAAATAAATAAATAAATAAAAGAACGTGAATTTCTTTAAAAAAAAAAAAAAAGAAAGAAAGAAGGGTCATATATAATTCTTAGAATCAAACCAGAAAAACAGTAGGTAGCTATCAGTTCATGCTTCACTTTGACTTTCTCTATGGAGAAGATCAGAATATGCTCTTTTGGTGTGTAGCCCCGAGTCCAGCAGAGCAGGGTCAAGAGCAATAAGCAGTGTACACTCTGTTATTGGCAACATGCCTGTCAGCATTACCAAGAGGAATTTAGTCATAGCAAATGATTACTTGAGGGGAAAAGAAGAAAGCAGAATTCTCATTCCTAATCTCAAAGTGCTAAGAGAATTGAAGTGAAAGAAAGAAAATGTTAGAAGACCAAGTAACATGGACAGTATTGCAGTCTGAATAGAACCCAAATGTTCTATAGCTAAGTCAGTTAAAGACTATGCTCAAAAGGGATATCAATATGTACAAGCCCTTTCTGTAACTCAAATGCTTATATGGATGGATGATATACTTTAGAAATGGCAAAGGTATGGAAAATGCCCTTTCCCATATAAAATTTCCCTCCTCTTTGATTTATTAGACCCTGTCCTCCAGCTGTAATTGGAGACCTTTTCATAATACATCCAAAAACTACATAAATGCAAAGCAGGATGGAGTCCACTGAAGAAAAAATATGATATTATTCTGTATGTAATGCATACAATATGACTATTTAAGAAAGAAAAGTACTCAAAAGTGGAGCACATAATTAATATAGTGTTTCCCCAAGGCAAGAGTTGCATAAAGCTTGTAAGAGCCAACATGGAACAGGGATTTCTTACACCTATATTTCTGGCCATTTAGAAGCTGGCATTGTTAGCGGACTCGGCCATGTATCAGCTCTAGGCTTTGCTCTATTTTCAAAGGAAAATCATTTATGTTTCCATAATATTAAGGTTATTTCTTTCTTTTTCCAGTATTTCTCTATTGCATTTATTAAATAATATAGTATAATAGAAATTATTAAAATAATTTAAAAAAATAAAATGTCAGGAAAAACAAATTTTAAAAAAAAACCCACACTACCTCCCTACACAAAGACTCTGTCAATCCTTCCATCTATCTATCTATCTATCTATCTATCTATCTATCTATCTCACATTCTAATGGCTTTTTCATAGAATTGATATATATGACCAGATAATTTTTGAGATATTTCTTTTTTTTTTGGTCCTAACATTTTCCTATTTCCATAAAGCATTTTCTGTGCTTTATGATTCAGGGCAGTTTTGCTGTAGAGCTGTCTTTTATTATCAAAAGTCCAAGCTCATGGGGGAGAATGACAATGAAGAAGAGAAGTTGCTTTACTTACTCAGCATTTCTGGAGATGGGAGAAATAGGCATGAGTGATGTAAGCCAATGGTGCCTGGGTTAGCTCTCTGTCAGTACACTGGCAGGAAGTCAAGGTATTCTCTGTGGGCAAGGCTGCTTGATGCACTAGAAGGTCAGATCCTACACTATACACCACAGTCTAACATTCTCATTGTGCAAATGAGACAAAATAACAGACTAGAAAGGACCGTGGAAGCCAGAACATAGTTGCCTATTGATAAACATTGCCCATGATGAGAGTTACCCCCCTGAAATTCTTGTCCAGACACTGAGAAGGGGTTTTTCACAAGACCCTATGAAATGAGAATTTGGAATCAAAATTAAGCTGATATATAGAAGATGAAGAAATGCTCTCAGTATGCCAATATTCTTTGTATATCTGCTATGTAGTAGGATTTTTACTCAAAATAGTGTATCTCTCTATTTAGTTATTTAGTAAATGTTTATTAAAAATTCATTATGTATAAGACACTTTGCTAAACATAAGGCAAAAAGATATATTCGTGGACAATTCTACTACTGGTAAAATATTTCCAGTTTAATAAATAAAAATTTAGATAATTTTAAAGTCCAAATTATAATTTATTTCATATTTATACAATATTCTATTTAATGAACTAAATATTGGTTTAACATTTAGGCAACTTCTAACTTTCCTCTAGAATTAAAAAACAAAAAAACCCCTAAATTTAATAAACATTATACTAGAAGTATCCTGTTAGCATAAAGGATGCTCATTTATTTGACATGGCGTAGGCTATACCTCTTACTTTCCTAGAAAGTCTCATTATCATTGCTTCCTTCTCCCTCTATTTCCATTTAATTATCTAATATCTTTCTCATCTTAAAACAAAACAAATGAAAAAATAACAGCCACAATAACCCAAAACCCCTTCCTTAACCACAAGTTTCAACTGTAAACTAAGCTCTTTTCTAGTTTAGTAGTGTTTCGATCACCATTTTCACACATCTACTAATTCCTCAATTCATTCCCGCATGGCTCTCCTCTCCTTTACACTATGAAAACTAGTGTCATTGCTCTAGCTCACTAAATGCAGTCAGTCCTTGCCTTCATCTTTTGTGTACTTAGTTATAAGTATTGGTTACTTTTTGCTCAGTGAGACTCCCTCCATTGGCCATTAGCTTTTCTATCTCCAGTGTTTTCTGGTTTTCTTTCTAGATGTGTGACTGCCATTCTCATTTTCTGCTGCAGAACCATGCACTACTGTGTATGTCAGAGTCGGCAAAAAACTCAAGTCCAAAGTCTCCATTTCTTCTTATTTTTCATCATTCTACATTTTTTCAGGAAAACCTCATTCATGTTTATAACTTCAATAATTATCAAATACTCAGGAAATATATATATATTTATATCTCCATTGAAGACCTCTCCTTAGAACTCTAGCCCTGAATACTCAAGTCAATTACTGACATGGCCACTTAGAATTCTCAGAGCCAACTCCTTCAAAACAGCTACAGAATTGAACTCTTGACATTCCCTTCCCAGCAATCTACCAAAACTCTGTCTTCGGCCATGATTCTCTAATTTTTCTGATTGGGCCCTTTGTCTTAACAGTTAATTCAGCAAGCCTTGTAGTCACTTTTAAAGAATCCCTCTCCTTTCTCCCCAAATCCAACCCACAATATATCCTTAAGATCTTACATCTTATATGGAGGTTGAGTTCATCTATTTCTCTCCATCTGATCTGCACTACCTTGATATAAGCCAGTCACCTCTAATTCACAGCACAGCATTCGCCCAATAACTGGTTTTTTTACAATCTCTCCTTGACTCTCTCTAATCTGTTCTTTACACTGTAGCTAGAGGGATACTTTCAAGAGAAAAATTGGTTTCTATTACTTGCTATCAAGTCTGCTCAATGGATTATTATTGTTTTTGGATAAGAAAAAATATCTATAAGACAGCTTGCCAACATTTTACTCTGCTTACCATCCAGCTGTATCTTTTGTCATCACTGTCTACTTCTCCTGACAGACCACATTTTGGTTTCTCAAACAAAACATGTTTTCCTCAGTCCTGGGCCTTGCATATGCTGTTCCTTCTCCCAAACTCTTCTTTGCTTAGTTCACTCACATTTTGTTCTTTAAATCCTAGCTTAAAAGTTACTTTCTCTAGAGAAATAATCCTGAAGGGAAGTAGAGAAGTGTCTGATAACACCATGTTCTTTAACTGCACAGAACTTTCCTCTATTTGTAGTCATGTACCTATTTGTGACTGTTAACTCCCCTATTAGACTGTAAGTGTCCTGAAAGCATGAGCTACACTTGATTCTTCTTTAAGATATTTGTCAAGTGACCAGAACATTGCCTGATACATAGCAGATACTCAATATTTGTTGAATGAATAAATTAGTAAATGACTATATCCTTGAAAACTTGTCCAATTATTTCCTTAGAAAAATATTCTAAAAGTAGAATTCTATGTTACAGACTATTAACTTTTTTAAGGCTTTTTACAAATTGCCAAATTGCCTTCCTGTAAATATTTACTGTCCACCTAGCAAAGCCTGAGGGTTCCTTTTGTATATCCCAATGACTATTCTGAAATTACCATTAATTTAAAGAAAAAACTGAAAAAAATCTGTTACATGAAAAGATTTATTTTTATCTCTCTGACTACTCATAATCTTGAATAGGATTTTTCCTTCTGTAACCATGGTTTTTTCTTATTATCTGTTTATATCTGTTTCTCATTGTACTATTAGTGTCCTTGTCTTTTTTTTAGTTGAATTGTGCTTACTGATGGGAAGGAGAGAAGCATGAGATATAATATGGGTAAATTTAAAGAGGTTTCCATTCATTTTCTTAACAATATTTGGTTGTAAATAACATGTCTAGTCGAAAATCTTCTAAGATATTTCATCTATGTTATTTCCTTATATTCATCAATAGGTCCCACACAAATGCAGGTATTTATTAATAATTTCTTGTGAATGAAGGAAAGTTGGAATCAAAAGGGGAAGAGCTGGCAAATTATAAAATTACAGTGCTAAAGTACATTCCCACTTTTCCATTTTTTCCACTGCCTATTGGTTCTACTACATGGAAAAAACAAAACAAAACAAAACCCCAAAATACAAAAAACCAGAAAAAGAAAAAAACCTATCCCTTTGGAAAAGGATTCTAAAACTTCACTTAGTAACTTATTTTAGTTTATAACCATTCTTATAAACCTGCCAAGTTCTGGTTTCAAATCATAGCTTACCTCACAAATGAAAATTTGTTGAAAAGATTTTGGGTAGCTTGTTCTACTTTTCATGAGTACATGAAACAAAACCAATTCCTATTTTGACATGCATCATTCTTATGAGTTGTAGACTGGTGAATATCAAATAATACAAGTACATGTGATGTTGTTTCACATGGGTCAGACCCTAAATTAAAAGAGAAAAGATCTCTGGTTTAAAAGTTAGGAGATCTGGATTCTTAACTGGTTTCAGTTTCCTTCCATTTTATGGGATCTTACAATTCATTTGTTTGCTACATTGAGTCTCAAAGATTTTAGCTCCAAGGCAGTTAACATGGGAGTATTTTTACAATTGCGTGAGCAACAGAATCACCTAGACATTTGTTGAAAATATAAATTCCTAGGGCATACCACAGACATCTTGAATTAGAATCTCCATGGAAGAGGTGCCCAAGTATCTCTTATGCTCAGACGAATTTGGAAAAATGGCATTTGTTGAGCCCTATGGCTTTTCCTAACTTGAATCTAATACACTACCAAATGTAAAATAGTTAGCTAGTGGAAAGCAGCAGCATAGCACAGGGAGATCAGCTCGGTGCTTTGCGATGACCTAGAGGGGTGGGATAGGGAGGATGGGAGGGAGGCTCAAGAGGGAGTGGACATGGGGACATATGTATGCATATGGCTGATTCACTTTGGTGTACAACAGAAACTAACACAGTACTGTGAAGCAATTATACTCCAATAAAGATCTATTAAAAATAAATAAATAAATAAATAAAATAAAATTCTAAGTATTGGTTAATAGGAAAGATCCCCTGAATTAGTAAGAGGGCATTTACTTTGGAAATTTCTAAATTGCTAGAATATCAGGGTAGATGAGGAAAATAAAAGGATTATCTAGGGAAGTCCTACACCCTTTCCCACATCCTGATCTCTCATTGTCAGTCCCAGAAGTCCACTTTCAAAGGCAGCATCCTAGCTCCACCCTAGTGGCCTTAAACTTTCCTCCCAAAGTGACTTCTGTTTACGAACCATGACTGCTATGATATGTCTTGTTTTAAAAAGCCTCAGTCCTTCTTTTACGAATGTGGATGAATCTTTCTTATGTCCTTTCTTCTCTGAAAACAAGTTATTATCTATAGCCTTTCCCTACATGATCTGAGTAAAACATTATGTGTGCTTTCCTGTAAATTTACTTATTTATATCTACTACTTTAATCCACATTTCAGTTATTACCTTATTATTTACAGTAGAAAATAACCTATAAAACCTAAATGAAATAAAGAAAGGAAGAAGGAAGGAAGGAAGGAAAAGAAAGAAAATAAGATTGAGCAAAGAAGTTGAGGAATAGTCTGTGCTTGTTTTAGAAACTAAAAATTTGGGTAAATATCATAAGACTTTGATGTTATCATTAAAAAGAGATCATTATTTGATCATCTGGGTCATGACAGTTCTATAGAAAACAAACAAGTTCCGATTATTACTTGTAGTAATAATAATAAGAATAGAGTATGGCAACTCTACAATGCTTTATAGCTCACATAATTTTAACAAGCATAATTTGAACATCCCATCTACCAGCCTTTTTTTTTTTTCTTCTTTTTTTTGTGCTGCACAGCATGCGGGACCTTAGTTCCCTGACCAGGGATCAAACCCATGCCCCCTGCAGTGGAAGCACAGAGTCTTAAACACTGGACTTCCAGGGAAGTCCCTCTACCAGGCTGTTTCTCTGGGTAACATCACACTTATTTTCAAATCAAATAACTGAACTAAAGCTTATAGAGCGTAATTCATACATCAGGACTTAGGTCTAATTTTCCTGGCTCCAAGTTCAATGCTCTTTCTTTTTTACCATAAATTCCCAAATCCCATGTCTTCAGCCAAATTTTATTACCACACCAGCACCCATATCTCTGTAGGCCTGAACCTAAAGGAAGCTTCTTCACTGAGTTTGATCTCCAATTTCCTAAGACATGAGGAAAGGGCAAACTGCTGACCTCACCATCATGGCAACAACTCATGGCCATTTAATGTCAAATCTGGTGCTAAGCACTTTATTCATCTACATATTGTCCCATTTAGTTCTCACTCATACTATAAAATGGATGATACTGCCCATTTTTTTATAGATGAGTAAACTGTCTCAAGTAGGTTGTCTAAGGTCAAAGAGTGACTTCACCTAGTGCCTCTCCTTTTATGGATGGCATATTATTTTGCCCACAAGTTAAACTCTGAATGACTTTCTCCATTGCTTCTATATATGTTTCTACTATTATTTCCTTAATTACTTATATATGTTATCAGTTTAAAAAGGTATTTTTAGAGGTTTTAGGAATCTGTTGATCTTTTCTAAAATAGTTTCTGTGGAAGGAAAAGTTTTCTGAGTTCCTAATTATAAACTGAAGAGAGGACTGTGTACAATTAACCCTGAGTGCTGTGCTTATTACACATCCCTATAAAAAAACCCTGATTCGGAAAGGACTACAGACATAACTAGTCTTTGATACCTGGGTACTTTCCCTACAAAAGTTTCACTGCATTTGCAAATATTAGGATAAAGAAGAGATAAGTAAAAGGGTAAGAGCAGGAGTAGGTAGAAGGTCAGGAGGAAATTTTAAATATATATATATAGTATATTTCATAGGTAAAAACAAATCCTCTAAATGTCAATTGGATGTAATTTTTCACTACTCAATTCATTGACTAATACATAATGAGGCAAGTCAAAGAAAGATTAAAGAACAGATCATTAAGATGGAGTTATTTGTAACAGAAACAAAATACACAAATACAAAAGCTGAGCAGAGCCCTTACCTTTTCCTTTGTTTTCTGGTTTTCTGTCTCCTTATATGCGGAAAACTTGGTTATTTTCATATGAACACAATTCACTGAAAATTAACATTGATTTTATCCTCACAGGCTGTCACATCTTTTTAGTTGGAAAGGGACAGAACCACCTCTATTAGGACAAATTTACCATGGATTAACATCTATCACAGAATAGGTGGTAGAAATAGGGAGGCACTGATGAGACACACATGGAAGGGCAGTACTAGAACGTCCTGTTTCTACTGGTAGACAATCATTTAAAGACTTCATAAAAGATTGAACTGTTAACACAGGCAGTTTTTCTAGGCAAAATTCATACTACTATATAGAGGTGGTTTTTATAAATTAATATTTCACATCTGTTACCTAAAACTACATATTTTAAAATAGTAAGGAGGACATTGAAATATACTGTCTCTAAAATTGATGGGTTATGTTTTAATTTATAGTCAGAGCTCGTTTCTGTATAGTCTGCACAAATCCCCCTTACATTCTCAAGGTCATAAAATGAAAGCAAGATTTCTTTACTTGTTTAGACCTAGCAGGAACAGAGAATTGCCCTCTGGAAGCTGGCAACCTGTATAAGCTCCACAAGTACAAAGACCCTAAGTCTTGCTGACCTCTGGACCACTAGCACCAAGCCTGTATAATCCATGTAATGATATGACCAATTACGTCCCTGATGAAGCAGGGCCAGTAGAGGCAAGCACAAAAAGAGAGAAAGAAAGATGGTGAGTTCAGATTTTAGGCTTGTCCATAATATGATAATAAAATCCACTTTGACTTTAGCATACCTATAAACTTTAGATATTATGATTTCATATTTTTATATATATCAGGAGAAAGGGCCTTTTGAAAACCTATCCTATTCTTAGGATCTCTAAATCCTTTATTTTACCCATCTATAACACATAAAATTGTAGATGTTCCACATATACTTGTTGAATTAATAAATATTGCACAATTCCCAATTTAGAAGTATCTGAAGGGAGGCTTCACAAATGGCATATAGAGTACTGAGAATCCAGCACTCAGTAAAGAGCACTCTTGAATTATGTGCCAGTGGCATAGTTTATCAAAAATTACTCTAGTCCCAAAGAGAAAAGAGAGAAGGGGCGGGGTGGGGGGAAAGAGCTCATTCTACGTATATCTACTATATGTTTTCTCTTCATGAGTGTAAAATAGCTTACTGTTCCCTAAACGTATTATTTATCATTTAAGGTCATCACAATATATACACACTGAATGGATTTTCATTTTCCATGTTGTGCAGGTAATTACTAGGCTAGAATCTTTCAGCTCCAAACTCACCCATCTACAGTAGTGTAATGCCTGGGCTGAGAATTGACTGTGCATATTACATTTGCCCTTCTTCAGGCTGACTCCCTGTTAGGTTCTGCCCAAAGGAGACCTTTGAGGAGACTGAAAGGGCTCTTCTGGTCCTCTTTGACTATGGTGCCTGTAGAGTCACTTAGCCAATAGTTCTTAATTCCTGCAGAAGCAGTTGCTTCCAGCTGTCAACTCTATTATTTTCTTCACTCCCAGAACCAATCTTTCCACAGCCCCTCAAAGGAACCAGTAGCAGTTGGGCAGTACCCTCTCCTTGGTGGTCTGCTAAAGACCTTCCTTCAAGTGCTCATTTTCCTTCCATTTCCTCATTGGGATGCTTAGCTGCTCCCTGCTATTTGTTGTGTGTTATCTCTGTGTTCTCACCTTTGTAACCAAATTCCTGCCCTAAATTATTTCTGCTAAAATAATTAATGTGGTTTCTTTTTTTTTTGACTGCACTCATACATATATAATGTAAATTTAAACTAATAAACATTTCTAATTCTTGAATTTAAATATTTCATAGTTAAGAAGAATTTAGATTGCAAGTTAGAAGACATTTTATTTGTGGTTGCCTAATTTTGCACACAATATAATGTACATTTTGATTTTATATATGAACTGAAACATAAAGAGAATGTATATATGTATATACACACATATATATATGCAGATGATCAACATATTATTTGTCCTCATAAAACTATTTTGTAGGTAAAATGTGATAATATATGCAAAAGGCATTTGAAAAGCCATATGTAGGCAAAAGCTAGACATTACTATAAAATAACTTTTCTAAATTGACCAAAAATGCTATGTTCATCTTGCTTTGCAAATTTCAGAAGTGTGTGTGTGTGTGTGTGTGTGTATTACAAGAAAATACATCCCAATTGTTGATATGCATTATTTAAGTTGATACCATATAGAATGTTTATAACCAATCAAATAAAAATAAATTAAATTTGAAATAATAAAATAGCAATAAGTTAGCAGGATTAGACTGGAACAGATTTATTTTCCCTTCCCTTTGGCCCTAGATATTGTGGGAGCTTTCTATTCAGAAATTAGGAAGAGTAGAGAACACGCTTTCAGGGAGCCAGTATGAAATATATCTAAATATTAGTGACAATATCTTCTTATGCATTTTGATACAGACTTTTCCAAGTTATTTTCATCATGAAGAATATATACTTTTCTTATTACAAATACAGGGATAAAATAACTAGCCCATTTCACCTAAATCTTCCCTTTTATTTTTTTATGATTTATTTTATTTTTTATTGAAGTATAGTTGACTTACAACATTATATTAGTTTCAGGTGTGTAACATTGTAATTTTTTTTTTTAACTTTGCTTGTGGCCTTTTTTCAAGTTTATTTATTTATTTATTTATTTTTGGCTGTGTTGGGTCTTCGTTTCTGTGCGAGGGCTTTCTCTAGTTGCGGCAAGTGGGGGTCACTCTTCATCGTGGTGCGTGGGCCTCTCACTATCGCGGCCTCTCTTGTTGCGGAGCACAGGCTCCAGAAACGCAGGCTCAGTAGTTGTGGCTCACGGGCCTAGTTGCTCCAAGGCATGTGGGATCTTCCCGGACCAGGGCTCGAACCAGTGTCCCCTGAATTGGCAGGCAGATTCTCAACCACTGCGCCACCAGGGAAGTCCTGTAATATTTTATAGATTATACTCCATGTAAAATTATTATAAAATATTGGGTATACTCACTGTGCTGTACATTGCATCCTTGTATCTGATTTATTTTATGCCTAGTAGTTTGTACCTCTTAATCTCCTTCCCCTATCTTGGCCTTCCTCCCACCCCTCTTCCCACTGGTAACCACTAGTTTGTTCTCTGTATCTGTGAGTCTGTTTCTGTTATATTCATTCATTTGTTTTATTTTTTAGATTCCATATATAAGTTAAAACATATAGCATTTGTCTTTCTCTGTCTGACTCTTTCACTAAGCATAATACCCTCTAGGTTCATCCATGTTGTCACAAATAGCAAAATGTCTTTATTTTTTGTGGCTAAGTAATACACACAAGTGGCCAATAGGCAAATGAAAAAATGCTCAACATCACTAATCATCAGGGAAATTCAAATCAAAACCACAGTGAAATATCCCTTCATACATATCAGAATGGTTATTTTAAAAGACAAGATATCAGTACAGCCACTATGGAGAACAGTATGGAGGTTCCTTAAAAAACTAAAAATAGAACTACCATATGATCTTGCAATCCCACTCCTGGGCATATATCTGGAGAAAACTGTAATTCAAAAAGATACATGCACCCCAATGTTCATAGCAGTACTATTTACAACAGCCAAGACATGAAAACAACCTAAATGTCCATCAATAGATGAATGGATAAAGAAGATGTGATATATATATTCAATGGAATATTACTCAGCCATAAAAAAGAATGAAGTAATGGCATTTGCAGCAATGTGGATGGACCTAGAGATGATCATACTAAGTGAAGTAAGCCAGACAGAGAAAGGCAAACATCATGTGATATCACTTGTATCTGGAAGCTAAAAAAGAAAGATACAAATGAACTTATATACAAAACAGAAATAGACCCACAGACATAGAAAACAAAAACTTATGGTTACCAAAGGGGAAAGGGGAGGGAGGGATAAATTAGGAGTTTGGGATTAGCAGATACACACGACTATATATAAAACAGATACCCAACAAGGACCTACTGTATAGCACAGGGAACTATACTCAATATTTTGTTATAACCTATAAGGGAAAAGAATCTGAAAAAGAATATATATATATATGGTGACCAAAAGGGAAACGTTGCAGGGGAGGGATAAATTAGAACCTTGGGATTAACTTACACACAGTACTATATATATATAATAGATAACTAACAAGGACCTACTGTATAGCACAGGGAACTCTACTCAATATTCTGTAATAACCTATATGGGAAAAAGAATCTGAAAAGAATGAATATATGTATATGTATAACTGAATCGCTATGCTGTACACCTGAAACTAATACGACATTGTAAATCAACTATACTTCAATACAAAAATAAGATTTTTAAAAAAGACAAGAAATAATAAGTGTTTATGAGGATGTGGAGAAAAGGGAACACCAGTACGCTGTTGGTGGGATTGTAAATTGGTACAGTCACTATGGAAAACAGTATGGAGTTTCCTCAAAAAATTAAAAATAGAACTACCATATCATCCAACAATTTCACTCCTGGGTATATAACTGAAGAAAACTGAAACACTAGTTCAAAAAGATACAGGCACCCCAATGTTTATAGCAACATTGTTTACAGTAGTCTGTGTCTGTTTATAGATGAATGGATAAAGATGTGTGTGAGTGTGTATATATATATATATATATATATATATATATATATTTATATACACACACACACACACACACACACACACACACACACAGTGGAATATAGTCTTCTCTTTTTATTTACAATTTTGCTCTTACCCCTTAGCCACACTCTTAGTTCCTTCAAAATTTTATGTTCTCACTGACCTCAGTGCCTTTGCTCATGCTCTTTGTAATAGTCTGACCCCATTTTTGATGTTTCACTGCTAATAACTTTCAAACCCCACCAATTTTCCCTTCCTCTTCTGCCTCACATCTGGGTAAGCTGATAAAAAAAAAAAACCCAGATGCTTTCTGCTTTGGCACCTGTGGGAACTTCAAACCACACAAACATTGGCCTGTGTGTGGGAATCTTAACTCCAGTCCACGTGATTACCACCATAAGATCCCGAGCTAGGCTTTTCTCCCTGCTCTCTCATGCCATTCTTGGATCTGCACATGAGTCTACCCGGCTCTCTTCAGAAAGCCTGGTTCTGTGAGTAGTAAACCTTTTCATGCCCTCTTAGTACTTGTGTTGCATTATTAATCTCAACATCTGAACCAGATTTTGAGTGTGAGAGTTCATTCTGCCTCTGCAAGGTGACACAACTACTGGCACTGGGAACAGGGTGTCTAGGCAATGATCACCCTCACTGGGATCTTTCTTCTCTTGCTGGGACTTGTTAACAACTAACTCTTATGCTTGCAGGTTAGCATGCTTTTGAGTTTGTGTTGCTGCACACTGGCAAGCTTGTACTTTGATCTGTGCTACATTTAATGCCTCTGTTATAGATTCATCCCAACCTAAATTAGAAGTTATAATGGGTGTATAGGGACAAGAAGATGGGAATGAGGCCCTCCTCAAAGTGCCCTTAGCTCATGTGATTTTATTTGTGTCTCTATATCAGTGTTACTGAAATTACTGACACCATCCCATTAGCAGCAGTTAAATACATTGCAGATGGATATTTGGCTAATATGTTCTATTTGGTTCCTATTTCAACAGGCTTTTAGTTGCCGTTTGCCTTCCTCTTTGAAGGGACACAATATGCTTTTACTCAGCTATTCTTGCAGTACCTCAACAACCCTGGCATCATATACAGCATTTGCAGGAAAGATCTTAACTGCAACTGACATTCTCTAAAAACACAGGTATGATATCACACTGAAGACATCATCTACCAAGGAGATTCATTTGACACACTCATTCAGGACATACCAATACGCACAAAGGAGCTCACAAAAAGGGAATGGGTCTTTGCCCCACACATAGTACAAGGCCCTGTCACCTCAGTTAAATTCTTGAAAATTATTTGATAATTAAAGTCTGTTCCATCCCTGACACTGCCAAGAAACAGTTATTGACCCTCTCAGCACCCATAAAATTGAAACGAGTCCAATGTCTTTTAGGCCTTTTTGGATTCTGGAGGCAATATATTTCTCAATTTTACTTATTTATTTATACTTAAATTTTACTTAACGCTATCCAGGCTGTTACTTGAAAACTGGCCCACTTGGAATGAGCCTCCTACAACAAAGTCTCTAGAATTTGTCCAAACTGCAATACAACAGCATTCCCATTAGTGCCCCCAAAGACTCCTTTCCTATTGAGCCTTTAGCAACTTCATTTTATGTATCCTGGAATCTCTGGGCCACTCATGATAGCCATAAATTGCCCATGAAATTCTGGTACAAGAAACTCTCCTCAGCCCTATTCTGTATATCATTAGAGTGTAAATTGCAGGCTGCTACCGCACTCTGCTGGAAACAGAGGCTCTCATGGGTCCTAAGTCTATGACCCTTCGTACCCAACTGCCCGTTATGCCTTGCAGCACCTGAAAGCTTGGCATGGTCCCCAAGATCTCCTTGCTATAAGATAGAGACAAGACTGGGCCCTCTCGCATATCCTGACTGCAGGAAGGGGTGGCCTCTTCTCCTGTCTTCAGTCACTTGCCAGATGCCATGATGCTCTATAATGAGGTCAGCCCAGTCCTGGCCATCTTGGCTTCAGTGAACAGCAAAGAGAATTCCTACACTTAAGATGTGTTGCCACTATACACATGATGGAGCTCCTCAGAGATCTGCTGCTTTTCATCCATTAATCAGGCTATGCCTAATCATGATGAGACTGAAGGGTCAGCATAATTGGCTAAACTTCAGGTACTCATTTTAGCACTGTACTCCCTGGCCAACAATTGGCCCCATCTGCACAATTTTCCAAACTCTTAAACTATTGCCAATGATTCAGCTTGTCTTGTGTGGCCAATAGCAGTAACAAAATTCCTTATCCAAGCTTTTCCTCTTTGGGGTAAAGAACTCTAGGAATCTCTCACTTCATATATATCCTCACTATAAATGAAGGTCTCACATTTTTCTTTACATAAAAGTCACAGTACAAGGCAATATACAAAACTGACAATGAGGAGCTTATGAACAAAGCATTCAATGAAAATTTCACCTCACTTATGGCCTCAAGGCTATAAGCATCATAGAGGACCCCAGTAGCTTACTTAAGCCCAAATATAATTAAATGAAGCATGGCACATTTCAGTCATCAGCCAAATATCATGAATTGTAATAGTGTGTAACAATCATGAATTTTAACAGTCTGACTTCATTTTTTGGACCACTTATGGCTTTCAAGTCCCACCATTTCCCCTTCCCCTTCTGCCCCACATCTGGATGAGTTAAGAAAGTTTGGATATTCCCTCCTTTGGTACTGCAGGAAACCACACAAGCCCCAACTCACATGCAGAAACCCTCACTCTGCCCCACTCCCTAGATACCATAAAACCCCAAGCCAGTCTTCTTTCTTGTTCTTTCACACCATTATTTGACCTCAGAAAGCTTCATCGTTATGTGAGTACTAAACCTTTTCATACCCTCCTAATATATGTGTGGTGTCATCAGTCTCAACATCTGAATAAATATTGGGTGAGGTGGTCCATCTCTCCTCTATGGACTAATAGCAACACTCTTCCTTTTGTAGTTTTTTTTAAATTGTGGTAAAAACATATATAAAATTTACCATCTTAACTATTTGTAAATGTACAGTTCAGTAGCGTTAAGTATGTTTACCTTGTTGTAAAATATTTCCAGAACTTTTTCACCTTCAAATCTGTAACTCTATACACATTAAACAGCAACCCCCCTTTTCTGAACCCCTGATAAACAGCATTTTAATATCTGCTTCTATAAATTTAACTACTTTAGATATACCTCATGTAAGTGGAATCAAAAAGCATTTGTACTTTTGTGACTGGCTTATTTCACTTAGCAAAATATCCTCAAGGTTCATCCATGTTGTAGCATGTGACAGAATTTTCTTCTTTTATAAGGATGAATAATATGCTTATTCATCCTTATATGTGTTTGCCACATTTTCTTTATCCATTCACCCATAGATGGACAGTTCTGTTGCTTCCATCTCTTGGCTATTGTGAAAAGTGTTGCTATGAACATTAGTGTGTAAATATCTCTTCCCTGCTTTAACTTCTTTTGGATATATACCCAGAAATGGGATTGCTGGATCATATGGTAGTTTTACTTTCACTCTTTGAAAAACTTCCATACTGTTTTCCATAGTGGTTGCATCATTTTACAATATGACCAACAGTGCACAGAGGTTCCAATTTCTCCACATCCTCAAAAACACTTGTTATTTTCAGATGGTGTGTGTGTATATACGTGTGTGTGTTTTATAGTAGCCATCCTCAGGGGTGTGAAATGATATCCCACTGTGGTTTTGATTTGAATTTTCCTAGTGATTAGTGATGTTGAACATCTTTTCATATGCTTGTTGGCTATTTATATATCATCTCTGGTCTTCTTTCAGTTCTGAACTCTTTTCCCTCTCTCTTTAGTTTATGTATATTTATCCTTCTGGAACCACAGCTAATGTATTTATTCAAGCCATTGGTGATTGTTGCACATCCCTCAACATTCTCCACCTTAGTCTCAGTGCTAATGAGAATATTTTACATCTGCTTTACATTCTCTAACGTAAAACTAAATGAAGAAGACACAACTAACACTTACTCACTCCTGGGCCTGACACATTCTAGAAGGCCTCCAAATACTCTTGACTTTCTGACTTGATTGTGTAAATCAAGGGTTTTTTGCTGCTGCTCTGCTGGAGGCAGTCTCCAAAAGAAATTACTAAAATCACTTTAAATTAATTACCATCAGTTGCTTTTCCTGTGAGCATTCCTGCTATTGGGTCCAGAAGGAGAAAAAAATGGTACTGTGATAGTGCTAATTTTAATTTAGCATTGATTCTTTTTGAAGAATTATATTAAGTGGCTTATTTATTATCAATGATTGTATGAAAAAAGTACTATGTCATGTCTAGATTGCAAACAAGACATGAAGCTTCAGAAGGCAAGCAACTTGTCAAAGAGCACACAGCCAGTGTGCAGGCGACAGAACCTTGGGCTAGGCAGCCTGGCTGCAGAGTCCTCTCATGTTGCAAAGAAGAGGAGATTTGCCAGAAGCAATAGATGTTTTCCTTGAAATGTGGGGTTGTGCTATTATTCAGCAGGTGACAGAGAACAAGTGAGTTCAGTGGTTGTAACACTCTTAAGGGCCAGAATTATAAGCTGCTCTGAAAGCATAACAGAGTAAAGTAAGTTTTATACATCTCTCTTAAGGCTAAAACTAAATGCATGCATTGTTTCTCCATTTACTCAACAACTGAAAAGGAATATATAAATTAACATTCTCAAGGAGTACTTCTTAAACCATGTGTATAAGGCTTTTTTTTGGTCTGTACATGAATTAAAATAATTTTTTGGCCACTTTGCTTATATTAAATGTGAGCAAGCTCTGAGGCAAACTGTGGCTGTTTCTACATTTTACCAACTATTTTTCTCAATTTAGTAAGAAAAATATGCTCAATTACTCAAATGCTAATTCTTCAGGAAAGAGAAGGTAAGGAATTTATGATTCACAGGTCAGATTTCACTCATTGCTTAATTTCATCAAGGGCTAGATACAATTAACATTTTTAATTAGTGAATTTTGTATGTGGTGTTGCTATTTATCCAAATTTGTTGATGGACTGAATTTGAAGCAATGGATATTTGTTAATTAATTCACTCATTTACTTATTTATTCATCTATGATTTACAGAGTCCCCAAACTAGTTTGAAGTAACATGTATTCTTAAAACACATATGAAGCAAGCCAATTAAAATATAAAGTTTGTTCAAAATCCATTTATAAGGTAGAAGGGTAGTAACGTACTATATAACTGGAAGGAATTATTTATTGTAATGGAGCATTAAATTTATCTCTTCATTTCCAGATAGCCAACTTAAAAGAGGAAATATTTTCTACGCTAATAAATCAGTGACTGATTAAAGAAAGCAAACAGGCTGTTGTATTTTTCCACCTCTGGCAATATAATCTAGGGAATTTATCACATAGATTTATACTTAAAGAACATTGTCTCATTTGAATAGTTAGCAAAATTGGAGTCATGTTTGCACACACACACCACCATCATTACTCCAACACACAAGCTCATTCACATCAAGTCTGTTTCTTCTACAGTATTCTCTAGAATAAAGTTACCCCTATCTATTCAAATGTTCAATTAAAAAACCCATTCTTGATTCCTCTTCTGCTGCCATCTTTTATATTAATTCATGAACATATCCCATTAATGCTACATCTATAATCTAGCCTGATTCCATCATCTCCACTGCTAACAAGCCCAAACTAACGTTATGTCTAACTAGGACTGATGTTTTAGATTCCTAACTGGTCTTCTTCCCCGCACACATGAGCAAAGGGCAGTAAGAATCATGTTTTAACTTCAAATCAGGTAACAACATTCCTCCTAAGACCCTCCGCTTGCTTCCCATAGCAACTGGCGTAAAACTCAGTCTCCTTCTATGGCATATAATAACCTAACCTACAAATTTCTGACCTCATATCCTACCTATTTCTTCCTGGTGTAGTATGTTCCGGCTACATTTTTCCAAGCCTCTGAACATACCAATCTCTTTCCTTCCTTGTGGGCATTGCACTAAATATCACTCTACCTGAAATACTCTTTCCCCAGAACTCTGCAGGAGTTTCTGCAGTTATTTCCCTTCGTTTAGGTTTAAGTTCAAATTTCAGCTCCTCACAGGAATTTTTTTCTCACTATCCTAACTAAAGAGCACCCCACTCCTTTCACCTGCTGTGTTTACTTCAAAGCATCAATCTCCATATAAAGTGATATTATAATTGTTGTATATATCTATAGCATGTATCTGCCAGTAGAAGAGTTGCTTAATAATAAAATATAGTCACCTCTAATATTATTACTGGCTATAATGAATAATTAAGTGCTTACTATATGCCAGGTACTCTTCTAAGAATCATATTGTATTAACACATTTAATTCTTCATAACTCAGGAGGTTTGGTTCCTTCACTGCTAGGTCCAGAATGCCTAGAACAGTGACTGCCACAAGGTGGAAAAAGAATAAAAAAAATTTGTTTAGTAAACAAATAAGTATAATGCATAATACCCTAAATTACTGTTTTCCTAGGAATGTGAATGGAAACCATTTCAACCATAATAATATAAAATAAAAATAAAGTAAAAAAGTGTTAAAAGTGAGAAAATTGCATGTAAAGTACTCAAAACAGAAAAAAATCAAAAAAATTCAAAGTAATGTAGCTCTAGCTACCATTTATTCTTTGTGTTATACTTTGCATGTAAAAATGAATGTTTCCTTGTTGAAAAAAGTCAGTGACTGTGAGATGAACCACTTCCTGAAGAGTTTCTGGAGGTCTTGCTGGCTATAAGTCTAAATGCATTATTTAATACAGGTAAACAATGATGAATTTTTTAGCACATAAAATATAAATTTCTTAGCATTTCTAGTACACAGGGAGGTGTTCATCATCAACGAAAATCTTAGGACTAAAATAATGTAAATGTGTAATGTTTCAGTTTTCATAATGGAGTGAGTTAACTAATATATGTATCTTTTATTAGTATCTATTTTTAGATTAATCATGAGTATTCATTTATCAAAAGGTATTTCCCTGTAACTGATATTTAAAATGTCTATCTTAAATCAATATAGATCTACAATCTTTCAGGGCAATTTCAAAATCTGAAAAGCTCAAAAATCTAAATTTCCTTTTTCTTTTCTTTTTTTCTATAAATTTGGCAATAAAATATATTTTGTGCAAAAATCTTATTTGAACTGATAGGAGGCACTTGTTGAGATTTGGTATTTCTAGTAGTCACACACTTGTGTTCACCAATATTTTTTGTTTTGTGTTTTGTGACATTGTGTTAAATTAAATAGTGAAATTGCCAAAAAGTGTTAAATACAACTCTAAGAGTAATATCAAGAGATGAAAATTACAACAAATTTTACTATCAATATCTCAGCAAATGTTGTTATTGTATAAGCTTCATCAAGGTGTGTTTGTGAGGTATCTTAATAAGGAATGTGATATAGAAAATCCATTATTACTTTTTCTTTAGAATATGAGTTAAAGAAACAGAAACATAAATTGTTGAAGTTTTTACACTGGAGCCTGAGAGTGGTTACAAGAACTAATGAAAAATGGGCAAACACTATAATGAAACAAACAACATACAAACAAAAAAAGATAATGTCTGGTACTGATTAAATAGATTTGACAGTGAAGAAGGAAACTCATATGGCTGATTTGTTTATTAAGCTAGAATATATCACAAAGAATTAAACATTAAAGACAAGTATGAATATTCAGGAATTCAAGAAGTATCATTGTGTAAAGTATCTGAAAACCTATAGCAAAATTTTCTGCAAATTGTGAAGCAGCTGAAAATTATCAATATGTTGACAAATTTGATAATAATGGACAAAAATCATAATCCTTGGAGAAAACTGAAAGAATGAATGGTGAACATTTATAGCAATATTCCTATTGTGCAATCCCATGGATGATGAAGAAATTGCTTAAATGATGAGCATGAGAAGAGTAGTGTTTATGAACACAGTTGGAAAAATCCCTAAGATATGGTAAAAAATTGTGACCAACTAACTTCCTTCTTTGATCATGATCCATTTATCAATCAGCAGAAGGTTATGGCAGTTTTACTCTATCATAGACTGCTTAGACAGAAGGCTATTTAATGAGGAAGGCAAACTGAAACCTCTCTTTAAAAGCAGCCTATCGAAGTTCTGTCTCATTACTTGAGAATCCTGTTTCTGCCCCATCATCACATACCTAGCTCCAACCTGATGACAATGAACGTGTTAACACTGAAGTGACCCGTTCACTAAGATTTCCAAACAACCTGACAGAATGAATATTAATTACATGGGGAAAGAGAGAGAGAGACAGAGACAGAGAGAGAAAGGGAGAGAGGGAGAATAGATGGAAATATGAACATTTTCTTTGAATTGAGAAGTATTAGGATATTTGCAGTATATATTTACCCACATCACTTATCAACATATTACTATATGATTTGACTCTAGCTAAACACAAATAAATAATTTATTATTTTGTCCTAAGTAGGGTGACTCTTTAACTTCAGTAATATTGATTTATGTAAATATAGGGTGTTGCTTTAGAACTTGCTGGGAATATTATATAATATAGTCCATGCATGTATTACCTTTCTAGAATTTGAATAATTCTGAATTCGAAAATATGTGTAACCTCAGGATTTTCAGACATGGGATTCTGGGCCTATTTAAGGTTTTATCATGTATGCTTTAATCAGATAATAATTTTACTAGCTTTAACATAAAAGAGCACATAATGTACTTTTTATCTTCTTTGTTTCTTTTTGGTTTTGATCAGCAAACATTAGCAAATGTATGGCTCTTCTATTTACTTATCACTAAAGTACTACCTTTACTCCTAATGTAACTGATATGTAGTCAAGCATACACACACACATGCACATACAAACTAGGAAAAGAACAAGAGGTAAGAAAATAAAAAGGCTCTGTCAGAAAATAGAAATGTTTATCAAAGTGGAAGAAAAAAATTGAATGGAGAAAATATACATTGGAAGTTGTGAATGAGATTTTAGGAAATGTCTTAAGTTAGTGGAGTAGACAAAACTTTTTTGTCATAAGAAATTCGGCTCTTATGAAATGCCTTGGACTAAATGAATACATTAATCAAAAGTTGATTTAATGTTACATGGTAATGTTGCCCATTTCTGTGCATGTTCTGACCAAGGGCAATTTATCTGGATGATTTCCAAGAAATAGTACACTGCTTGGAATGACAGAGAAAGCTCAGAACCAGGTCTAGAAGAAATCTATCATTTTTTTAACTCCTATGGCATGCATTGACCTGTGGCTTAAGGAATGTATTGAATATTAACATAAGCATTGATTTGTTTATAATCTTCCTTGTTTTGCCTAGGATTTTTGAAAGCTCCATGTATGCATATCTACGAATGTAAGCCCCTTGATAACAAAGCCAGAAACTTATACTTTTTTCCTCTCCCACACAGAAGTGATTTATTGTACAAATTCATTAATTTAAAATCTGTTGATAGCTTCCCCTAAAAAATCATGAAAGGAGAAAAAGTGTTGAAAATATAATTAAATAAAAGAATGTCCATATGATATAATGAGCTCAAACAGAAGACTTGAGAGAGAATCCCCATTTGTCTCACTTCTTTTACTCCTGCCTTCAATTCTTCAATGTCAGCACTTTTTCTGGGCCAGTGAAATCTCTAGAACCAAAAATATCTGAATTATTTGGTAAGATGCTGCATTTCCTCTTTGGATTCAGCTTTATCTGCCTAGAAACCTCTAGCATATTAATGTTGCTAATTTCATCACTGATACTGACCCACACAAAGTAAAATGTTAGCCTGATTTTTTGATAGATTCATAATTTTGTTTTCTGTTTTGAAGGTATCAGAGGGCTACAATTCCATTCAATCTGCAGGAAAATGGCTTTCACCTTCATCACTCTATAGTAATGACTTTCCCTAGGGTCTCTAATTCCAATGGACATTTTCAAACGCACCATTTTACTTGACCCCTCAGCTGTAGTTAACACTGCTTACCATCTCTCCTTTCTGAAAACTTGATTTCTCTTTATGGTGTTGCACTGATCTATTTATGTACTGGCTACTTTTCAGTCTTGTTTTGGTACTCCTCTACCTGACCTTTGACTATTACAACTCAAAGCAATTTTTCTTCTTCCTGCTCTTTACTCTAGCCCATAATATTTATTCATGCCCATATTCAATTAATGTCTGTATCCTCTAGGTGCTATTGTTTTTGTTACTTTAGGCATGTCTTCCAGCTCTACACTCTTGTATAATTATAAACAGAAAACAAAATGGAATTTCAGCTGAACGAGATGGAAAATCGGAGTATTTCTTGACACTTCCTCCACACCCACCCACTACACAGTTGATCACTAATTTCTTTCAAAATTATCTCCTCAAATACTTTCAAATGTGACCTCTCTTTTCCATTTCTATATAATCTTCCCTATTCTGAGTTACTCTGTCATGTGTATGGTCTTTGGTGACTATCTACCAGGTCGTCCCATATTTATCTTTGTAATTTCCTTTCTATAATAAAGCCATAAGCATCTTTTAGAAAGAAAGAGACACACATTGCTGTCTTATATAAACCAGTTTAATAGTTTCTCATTGTCTTTTGGATAAAGTATAAAATCCTTCAGATCCATATGGGAATTTATATCAAGCCTGTGCTTTTATTTACAGTCTATTCTTTTGCCATTATTCTCATCAATTCCTGTTATATAATCACACTGGCCTTTGTACCATCTCTGCCCTATGTCAAAATTCTGTTTATCTCAGTGAATTTGCATGTGCTGCTCCTGGTATTCCAAAAACCCCATCCCCACCAATTGCCTAATTTATTCTTACTCATTCTTCAGATTTCAGGAAAATCTTTCCAGGACACCCATAAGCTTTATCTATACCAGGCACCCCAGGGTTTTCCCATTATATCACTTATCTTGGTGAGAACACTTAACATGAGGTCTACCCACTTAACAAATTTGTACTTGTACAATACTTTATAGTTGACTTTATTTACATTGTTGAACAGCAGATCTCTACAGCTTATTTATCATGCTGAATGAAATTTTATGCCCATTAATTTTCCTCTCCCCCAGCACCGGAAAACCATCATTCCAAAGTTTGAGTCTATGAATTTGACTATTTTAGATACCTCATATAAGTGGAATCATGCAGTATTTGTCTTTTTGTAACTGGATTATTTAATTTAGCTTAATTCCCTCAAGGTTCATCCATGTTGTCCAATATTATAGAATTTCCTATGTTTTTAAGGCCTAATAGTATTATTGTACATATGTATACTACACTTTTTTTTAATCTATTCATCTTTTGATAAACATTTACTTTGTTTTCACATGTTGGCTTGTGTGAAAAGTGCTGTAAGGCACATGAAAGTGCTAATATTCTTCAAGAACCTGATTTCAGGTCTTTTCAATAAAGACTCAAAAGTGGGATTGCTGGACCATGTGGCAGTTCTATTTTTAATTTTTTTAGGAAACTCCATCCTGTTTTTCATAGAGGCTGCACTATTTTACATTCCCACCAACACTGTGCAAAGGGTTCTAATTTCTCCACATTCTCACCAGCATTTGCTGTCTTTTGTTGTTTGTTTGTTTGTTTTGATAATAGCCATCCTAACAAGTGTGAGGTAACATTTCATTGTGGTTTTGATTTGCATTTCTCTGATGATTAGTTTATATTTTCAGCTCACATCTTTCTTTTAAGTTACATTCTCATGTGTTCAATTGTCTATCGGACATACCTACTTGTGATGCCCAATATCTAGACCTTAATCCAACATCTTCGGCCATAAAACTGCTCCTTCTCAACCTTTTCTATCTCAGCAAACGTGATCACAGCCAATTCATTAATGGAGGCAAAAATACATTTTGAATGTTTAGTATATGATAGGCAATCTTTTTTGTAAGTATTAGTGATACAACGATTAACAAGGCACACGATCTTCTGCCTTTAAAATCTTCCTACTGGGGGTAGGAAGGGAGAATTGAGTAAATAAACAAGTAAGAAACATAAATATAGATCATATAGATCGTGATATATGCAATGAAGTGAATAAACATGGTGATGTGGTTTATGTGGTACAGTTAAGTCACCTTTAAAGAGTTTGTATTTGAACTGAAATGTGAATGATACTTGCAGGGAGCCAAGGAAAGATAATTCCATGCAAAAGAACCTTTAAAAGCAAATCTACAGGGGTAGATATGAGATTCAAATTTTGATTGGAGAAAAGTAGACGATGTGACTAGAAGAAAATAATAGAAGAAAAATGTGGTTAGAGATGGTGTCTTAGAGATAAGAAGGGACCAGGTGTCAAGTTGGGCACAGAAGTTATAATAAGGAGTTAGAATACTATTTTAAGAATAGTGAAAAACCACGTAAGTGTTTAATAAGCAGTATGTAAAGATCCAACTCATTTTATTAAAATATGATTCTCTCCATAGTGTGGAGTTTATGTCAGAGGTGTGTAATTATGCACCCTAGAGGACAAATTAGTAGGCCATTGTAAAAGACTAAGGGAGAGACAATGATGGTGAATTGAAACAATGGTCATTGTGGACATGGAGACTGATGCATATTTTGGAGGTAAAAATGAAATAAATTGATTATGATTTGACTTAGTCTAGTCAAAGAATGGGAGAAATCATGAAATAGCCCAAGACGTTGGCTTGAACAACTGATAATGGTGCTATTTATGAAGCTGGATAAGTCATTAGGAGCAAACTGGAGGAAGAATTACATGGTATGGTTGAAATGCATAAAACATGAAAATAGAAATATTAAATAGTTTGTATGGAAGCTTAGGAGAACAGCCATGGTAGAGATATATTTGTGTCATTATCAGAAAGCCATGTATAGGGGACAGACATTTACTTTGAGATGCTCCTTCATGGAAGGACTTGTTGACCCAGCAGCTGGGAGTGCTCTCAGCAGACAGACTCCAGTTGTCATCTCCTTCAGGGTCTGCGTCAGGTACAGAAAGTCCCTTCTCCCAAATCACACATCCCCAGAGCAGCAGGCATTCAATAACTGACCACAGTGAAGATATAAAAGTTTGACCTCCCTGGGACAACCCTGGTCCTCTACACACAGGTGTTTCCTAGGGGTCTTATTGGCCCACACTGTAGTTTGACTTCCTACTCTGACCAATCCTGCTCTCTTCCCCTCTGATCCACAAGTGTCAGTCTTTAATAAATATCCGACATGTTCCATTTCTGCATCTATTTCCAGAAAGACAACATAACACTTGACGAGGACTTTTATAGAGTGATATAGAGAAAACAAGGAAAGAGAAAAGATAATTAATAATGAGAAAAAAGAGGGAGAGGGTAAGAGGGGAGAGGAAAAGAGAAGACAAGACAGAGAAGAGAAAAAAATGAAGAGAAAAGAAGAGGAGAAAAGAAGAGAGAATGGTGGGGGAGAAATAAATGGGAGGGGAAAGGAGGGTTAAAAAGGGAGCTCAGAATCAAGCCCTGGTCCAAGAAGTAAAAATACATTAAATTTTAGAAAAAGGAAGATAATTAATGATGAAAATGGGACAATCTACAAAAAAAGAGTAGAAGCAATCGACATTCTTATCAGTGAAGCAATTGCTCATGACAATAACTTGGAAGACATTCTTGACACTTCTACTTGTATCAGTCTCACTATTCAGTCACTAAGTCTTTTCAATTTGTATTTTCTAAGGTACATTAATCTCACCAATTCTATCTCTTTATATTGTGTCCCCCCTTGTTGGAACTATGCAGTAGGTTTGTAACTGGTCTCCATACACCCACATTTGTTCTGCAGTCTAGTCTCTACAACCCAGAAGCATATAGGTTTTTTTTTTTTTTAATAGACTTTATTTTTTAGGGAAATTTTATGTTCAGAGCAAAATTGAAGGGAAGGTATAGAGATTTTCCATATACTCCCTGGAGTACACATTCAGTGGCCCCCCACCCCACCATTGCCAATGTTCCTCACCAGAGTGATAATACATTTGTTACAACTAACAAACCTACATTGACATCATAATTACCCAAAGTCTGTAGTTTACCTTAAATTTCACTCCACGTGTTGTACATTCTATGGGTTTGGGGAAATGTGTAATGGCATGTATCTAACATAACAGTATCAAACAGAGTATTTTCACTATCCTAAAAATCCTCTGTGTTCTGCCTATTCATCTTTCCCACCCACGGATAAACAACCCCTGGCAACAACTGATCTTTTTATTGTCTCCATAGTTTTGCCTTTTACAGCATGTCATAAGTTTGAATCATGTAGTATGTAGCCTTTTCAGGTTGCCTCCTTTCATTTCATTATATGCATTTAAGTTTCGTCCATGTCTTTTCATAGCCTGATAACTCATTTCTTTTGAGTGTTGAATAATATTTCATTTTCTGGATATACCAGAGTTTACCTGTTAACCTACTAAAAGACTTTTTGTTTCCAAGTTTTGGCAATTATGAGTAAAGCTGCTCTAAACATTAGGATGCAAGTTTTTTGTGAACATAAGTTTTCACTTCCTTTGGATAAATACCAAGGAGCACAATTGCTGGATCATATAAGAAGAGTCAAACTGCCCTCTAAAGAAATGCCTGTGTCATTTTGCATTCCCAATAGCGATGAATGAGTTCCTGTTGCTCCACACTCTTCAGTGTTGTTGATGTTCTGGACTTCAGGCATTCTAATGGGTGTGTAGTGCTATTCTATTGTTGTTCAAATTTGCATCTCTCAGTTGGTGTATCATATGAATCATCTTTTTGTGTACTTATTTGACATGTGTATTCTTCTTTGCTGTCTTGGTAAAGTGTTCAGCCCAATCTTTAGTCAGCTTATTTTTTTCTTATTGTTGAATTTCAAGAGTTCTTTGTATATTTTTATAACAATTCCTTTATCAGATATATTTTTTGTAAATATTTTCTCCCCATCTGTGGCTTTTCATTTCATTCTCTTACAGTGTCTTCACAGAGCAGAAAAATTTATTTTCAATAAAGTTCAGCTTATCAATTATTTGCTTTATAATCATGCCTTTGGTGTTTTATCTAAAGAGTCATCACCAAACACAAGGTCATCTAGGTTTTCTCCTGTGTTATTCTTTAGAGCTGTATAGTTTTGTGTTTTACCTTTAGATCTTTGATCCATTTTGAGTAACTTCTGTGAAGAGTGTAAGGTCTGCATCTAGATTCATTTTTCTTGAATGCAGATGTCCAGAGTATATAGTTTTTAATCAAATAAGTCTGACCCTATAACAACCTTGTCTATCCTCTTCAATGGCTTCCCAAAACTCTTAGGTCAAAACCCTTTACTATGGCCTTCTTGGCTGTGTATGAATCTCAGGGCTTTAAAATATTCTTCTCTCCCTTACTGTAGCAGTCCTCTCCTAATTACTAATTCATCTTCAAATCTGAGTTTCAGGTCTCTGCTTCAGGAACATCTTTCCTAATCACCTCTACTAGGTAAGGTACAATGTGAAGTATGTTCACTTTACACTGTATTTTTCCCCTTGCTGCTCTTGTCCCAAATATGAACTAAGATGATTTAAATGTTTTTTGCTCAGAAGGCTCAAAACTCCATAAAAACAGGGGTTTTGTCTAACCCTAGTATCCTCAGCAGAGTGCCAAGGAAATGCTTGGTGTTCCACAAATGCTTATTAAATAAATTGATAAAATATTGGCTATAACACTCTGGTTATATTAAGAAGACAATAATAATTGTACCAATTTGACACACAATTTTCTAACAGATGCCTGTGTTGAGCCCCCCAAAATTTTTGACTCTTTATTCTCTTCTCTCATATTTGGTCTCATAAGGACCAAAAGTTTAATTATTTAAACTTTTGTGATACAACTAACTATTAAGTTCTTCATTCCATAATGTTTCCTTTTGATTAAATTATTTGTGCATGATGATAAAACTTAAGGTAGCGATGTAACATCCAACAATGAATTAGATTCGGAAAAGAAAATTTCTCCTAGGTGAGATATGTGGCTTAAAAAAATAAAGTGTACTACTTGTAAAAGAATGCAGGTTAGAATAGCTTTCAAAATATTACTTTCTTGCTATTTTCAATTAAGAGAGTTATTTGACCTTGTCAGTGATGGCAGATAAAGTTTAGCGCTCACAAAATGCAGTCAACCCTTCCCCATGTCCATTCCCACACTAATATTTAAATTTTCAATCTGGAGTTTTTTTGAGAATAAATATTTCTTCCCCCAAATTCCCAGCAAAGTAAGTTTCTATTTGATAACATTAGTTAAAAGTGATGATGCCAAAATGTAAATAAATTAAATGAATATACACAGCCATTTTTCACATTTCTCTTACTAAGATTTAATGACAATGCTGGCCTCAGAGAAACCAAAAAGTTGAGATGGTCTTAGAATGAGTTTTTATTCATTATTAAACAGATCCCCAAAGATATTAAAATATACAATTATTGGAGTTAGTTTTGCTAGTAACATATTTTCAGGCAAATGGGGACAAAGTATTTCTGATTAAATTGAAGCATTTCTTCTGCTTCTGGAAATCCTATACGAGTACCTTCTAACTTCCTCTATTTGTGGGAGACTTCCCAAAAGGTGGTTAATTACAAGAACATACAACCTAAATTATCATGGAAGTAAGTCTTTTCCGGTGATATATTTAACATGAAAAAGATATCAAACAGTGCACTTGAACATTCTTGATTTTACCATTTAGTCACTGATTTTTTAATAAGTACGAAGTGGTATAAATACTCTATCCATTGGCCATATTGTTTCCTTAATATATGTAAGATTAAAATCAAAATTTTGTTACACATTAAAGTAAGAATTATTTTATGGAGGATCATTTGCTTACTGTTTATTTGGTGAAAACCTCAAAGTATTATTTTGGGGCTGGATGGAATATGAGCAGCCAAGACTGGCATTGTCAGAAACAGCACACAGCATAGGGCTGATTCAGGATTTCTGAAGTGATTTAAACTCCCACTGACTATTAACCTTCACATTTGCATTTGGGTGAGATCCTGAGTTATTCTTTAACAAACATTAGCATGATGTGCCTCATACACATCAGAAACTTCCCAGGAATCAATAGAGAAATTAGAGATAGATTTAGAAGTCTGGGAGAGATTGGCAGAGTTAGAAGTGAATGTCAGGAAACATAAGTTATAACATTTCCCCATCAGTGGAAGCAGAGGTAACTCCATTGGTAGTGAATGATAAGTAATTATCTTTTTTCTCGTAAATATTTCCTTGTAAATAATTTTTCTATCCTAATAAATAAGTTATATTCAACTGTTCCTCCATTCTTTTTCCTAAATGTTCCAATGCACACAACTTGCTGAGATGAAATGTAAGTGCATTCTATTTCATTTGATAAAAAATGTTGACTCTTCGAGAGAAGAAAGGAAACCTATCTTCACAAAACACTAAAATTTTATTTGCAAAATAGTCTCTTTCCCATCAATATCAGATTGCTTTGCTATTATAACTATATTTTCTTGACAATTTTGAAAAACCACAAAAAGTTATATCTAAAATACCATCCTAAATATGGGGGAAAAGTCAATATTAATTCCCAGATAATATACCCAATTTATTAAACAGTCTGACATTGCCAATGTGATTTCAAAAAATGTGTTTGTTATGGTGTTTGTTTTGATTTTATAACTAGGCTATTTAATCAAGTTATTTTACAATCTCTCTTTTCTCCTCATTACCATCATCTGTCATCCCTGGCAAATCTTCTCACACCTGATAAGCACACATACACACACATTGACACACACACATACACATACTACAGTACAATTTAGATCAATAAACACTCCACTCTCACTTCAGAGTCTCCACTTGACATGCTCTGGTGGAAGAGTAGGTCCCTAACATACGTAGTATACATGGCAGAAATATAAATGAGACACTAGGTACTGTGAATCCATGTATTTAAAAGTAATAAATTATGCTAACTGCTAAATAAAATATATACCCTGACAAATATAATTTATTACAACATAGAAAAATATGTGTAAAGTTATGGTTTTTTACCTAAAAGTAAGCAAAATATCAAAGAAAATTAATAATAACACATTATTAGGTATTGAGCTTATAGGCTAGTGATGTTTGGAGGGGAAATAAAAAGTATATATAATCTATAAATTAGTAAATAGTTATCCATAAAAATTTGAAAAATATGTTGTGACCATGATTTTCATGTAATGGCATTTCATTCGTAGTGATAACTTAAAGGATTTAACAACTGTATTTGTATTCAAACCACTCAAAATTTGGGGATTTTACATAAACGTAAATTAATGTTCATGTTAATGTAAAAATAATATCTTCATGTTTTCAAAACAGGTATATTCTCAAAATTTAAATGTATCTATTAAAATTTAAAGGCAAATACAAATTATACTGAATGCATATTGAAGTTTTAAATAAAAATTCTTTAATTCACTTTTCCTTGTTTTAATATTTTATTCAATTTTATTTTTGTTTAATATTTTAATCTCAACATTCAGTGCCTATGCAGTTGCTAATGTAAATAATTGCTGTCATATTTCATCCATTGACAATTGGATGTACACATGTACAAATACAGCTCAATATGAATTATTTAATATGAATTATTTAATTATTTAATATCCTCAGCCAACTAGTGTAAATGTTATAAAAATTGCACTAACTAATGGCTAATTCTGGAGCACAAATTAGTACATGGAAATAAAAAACAAAAACAAGAAAATGAATACCCTGACATTACTGAGAAAGTTGGAAATAATAGTTTTCTATATAATAATAATTGACATTTATGCTGTATAAGATAAAAGAATTAACAAGTTTATTAATGTCTTTTTTGTTCCATAAGCACTGTGTTACTCGAATTCTTCTCTCACTCCAAAGCAGTGCCTATTACCAAAAACATTAACAGTGGCATACTTCATTACCTGGTGTTTTAAAGACATAAGGCAAGAGGAGATACACCATGTTCTTGGACTGGAAGAATCAACATTGTGAAAATGACTGTACTACCCAAAGTAATCTAAAGAATCAATGCAATCCCTATCAAACAACCAATGGCATTTTTCACAGAACTAGTACAAAATATTTCACAAGTTGTATGGAAACACAAAAGACCCTGAATAGCCAAAGCAATCTTGAGAAAGAAAAATGAGGCTGGAGGAATCAGGCTCCTGGACTTCAGACTATACTACAAAGCTACAGTCATCAAGACAGTATGGTACTGGCACAAAAACAGAAATATAGATCAATGGAACAGGATAGAAAGCCCAGAGATAAACCCACGCACATATGGTCACCTTATTTTTGATAAAGGAGGCAAGCATATACAGTGGAGAAAAGACAGCCTCTTCAATAAGTGGTGACGGAAAAACTGGACAGCTACATGTAAAAGAATGAAATTAGAACACCCCCTAACACCATACACAAAAATAAACTCAAAATGGATTAGAGACCTAAATATAAGACCGGGCACTATAAAACTCTTAGAGGAAAACATAGGAAGAACACTCTTTGACATAAATCACAGCAAGATCCTTTTTGACCCAGCTCCTAGAGAAATGGAAATAAAAACAAAAATAGACAAATGGACCTAATGAAACTTAAAAGCTTTTGCACAGCAAAGGAAACCATAAACAAGATGAAAAGACAACCCTCAGAATGGGAGAAAATATTTGCAAATGAATCATCAGACAAAGGATTAATCTCCAAAATTTACAAGCAACTCATGCAGCTCAATATCAAAAAACAAACAACCCAATACAAAAATGGGCAGAAGACCTAAATAGACATTTCTCCAAAGAAGATATACAGATAGCCAACAAACACATGAAAGAATGCTCAACATCACTAATCATTAGAGAAATGCAAATCAAAACTACAATGAGGTATCACCTCACACCAGTCAGAATGGCCATCATCAAAAAATCTACAAACGGGGCTTCCCTGGTGGCGCAGTGGTTGAGAATCTGCCTGCCAATGCAGGGGACACGGGTTCGAGCCCTGGTCTGGGAAGATCCCACATGCCACGGAGCAACTAGGCCTGTGAGCCACAACTACTGAGCCTGCGCATCTGGAGCCTGTGCTCCACAACAAGAGAGGCCGCGATAGTGAGAGGCCCGCGCACCGCGATGAAGAGTGGCCCCCGCTTGCCACAACTAGAGAAAGCCCTCGCACAGAAACGAAGACCCAACACAGCCATAAATAAATAAAAAATAAATAATAAATTGCCATATCTTTAAAAAAAAAAAAAAAAAAAAAATCTACAAACAATAAATGCTGGAGAGGGTGTGGAGAAAAGGGAACCCTCTTGCACTGTGGTGGGAATGTAAATTGATAGTCACTATGGAGAACAGTATGGAGGTTCCTTAAAAAACTAAAAACGACCCAGCAATCTCACTACTGGGCATATACCCTGAGAAAACCATAATTCAAAAAGAGTCATGTACCACAATGTTCATTGCAGCTCTATTTACAATAGCCAGGACATGGAAGCAACCTAAGTGCCCATCAACAGATGAATGGATAAAGAATATGTGGCACATATATACAATGGAATATTACTCAGCCATAAAAAGAAACAAAATTGAGTTATTTGTAGTGAGCTGGATGGGCCTAGAGACTGTCATACAGAGTGAAGTAAGCAGAAAGAGAAAAATAAATACCGTATGCTAATACATATGTATGGAATCTAAAAAAAAAAAAAAAAAAAAGGTTCTGAAGAACCTAGGGGCAGGACAGGACCAAAGAAAGACACAGACGTAGAGAATGGACTTGAGGACATGGGGAGGGGGAAGGGTAAGCTGGGATGAAGTGAGAGAGTGGCATGGACTTATATATACTACCAAATATAAAATAGATAGCTAGTGGGAAGCAGCTGCATAGCACAGGGAGATCAGCTCAGTGCTTTACAACGACCTACAGGGGTGGGATAGGGAGGGTGGGAGGGAGGCTCAAGAGGGAGGGGATATGGGGATATATGTATATGTATAGCTGATTCACTTTGTTATAAAGCAGAAACTAACACATCATTGTAAAGCAATTATACTCCAATAAAGATGTTAAAAATAAATAAATAAAGACATTAGGCAAGAGAGGTGGAGTCATGTTTCTCTGGGATATTAAAGGTTGTAGTCACTAAAGCAATTGAATTGAACTATGCTACCTTTTAGCCCTGGAATTGAGTGAAAAGGCACTCATGTATTCTTAAATTTTTATAATATACTAAATATTATTGTTACAGTTGTAATATACGGTGCCCTTTGAATCATGGAGCCCACGACAGGGACCTGTTTTCCTGGTCTAAAACAAAAGGATGGGGAGGTGTGAGGGACAAGAGACTCGTACACACTGTTTGAATACCCCTCTTACACTGAACGAATTTCACACAGAACGAGATCTCCCTTTTTCAAATTTTCAGTAAAAAATAAATGTACTCTATAGAATGGTAGTGAGTTGGCAGACAGGGCTCTAAACTATTTGGACAGTTCTAAAGACTGTATACCATAGCTTCAGAGAAAGTGCAGTATGGTCATAAAATCCCCCAAATGGCCAAAATAAAGAGTGGCTAAAATAGAATAGTGGAGAGGGTCAATCTCTTAAGTATGGATTATGAGGGCATCAGAATGAGGATTGGTTTCAGAGGCTAGAGGGGAAATATTTTCCTCTGAGAAGGGCCTGAATTTCACTTAAAGCAGGGGTTGTGATATAGGTTGAATGTTTATGTCCCCCAAATTCATACGTTGAAACTTATTCCCCAGTGTGGCCCAAAACCTATGGCCCTCACTATTACACTGTATAGCATAGTTGGGCTAATACATTTGTGGTTTTATACCAAAACAAGTGTGATGTGGCCTATGAATTCAAGAGATAGAAATTACACAATAATTATATAAGTTCACGGTATCTATAATGAACATTTAAATACTTTAAACTGATTCCTGGTAAACATTATACCCGGATGTCGTAGTTGATAAACATATTGGCATGTTTGGAAGGAAATCACCCTCCTTCTGCTTGCCTAAAATGTTTTTCCTTTATACCTTTCAATGGATGCCTATAATTTTAGTGTTATTTTTTCCTCTAGTTTAGGGCAGTGCTTTCCAAACCTCTGAGCACTTTAGAGTCACCTAGGAAGTTTAATTAAAAAAAAAAAAATTCCTGGACCTTACCTGAAAATTTTATTTCAGTGGGGCCATACTTTAAGAAACACTGATTTAAACAATTACTTTCTTAAGAACTACCTTTGATCAAAAGAATGGTTGAGACAATAGTTGACAGATCGTTCAAGAATGAATGGATTTTTATTGAAAAGCATAAAATCAGGAATGATTCAAGCATGTAAAACTGCCAGGCAAAGTCAGGATGGAGTGGTTCTGAGTTGCAAAGGAGTAGCCTTGGATGTCCAACTTAGACCCTAGCAGAGCAAGTCAAGGAGGATGGTGGATTCACAATTTAGCCAAGTCAGGAGTTGTCTTTCCTTCTATTTCTATAATAAACTTCTTGTTAAATGGTGAGATAGTACGTGCTAGTAGATAAAACACATTCTATATTTTGCCAAGCTTTTTTATAAGGGCTGTGCTACTTCATAGCCAATATGATATTCATAGTACTCATATGTTTCAAATCTGTGGGATAGCATGCATACAGGAGAAATTTATCATGCACATCTGTAATAGTGCTACAATTTAAAATAAGCAGCTTACATTATTGATGAAAAAATTCTTGACTGTTAAAAAATCTCTTTGCTTTTTTTTTTAGGGTAGTACATGTGTGAGAATCTATGGGATTTATTGGATGAAATGTCATTATTGAGACAGTGTTAGACAATGGGCATTTTCAGGTTTATCCATTTTCTTACTAGCCTCAAAATGAGGGGTTATACCGTATGGTTATTTTATTTTTTTCACACACACACACACACACTGTATTTTATTTTCCCAAGAGATAAATAGACTTACACCAAGCATTGTAAATGGATGACCACAACAAAAGCAACAATGATTGCAATTACCAAACACGAAACACACTCATACTATGTCATAATATTGACATTCAGTCCAATAATCCTCCACTGTAACAGCTCCTTTACTTTGCAGTGAAAATTGATTTGTATATTTTTTGCCTCTGAGTCCTGGTGGGATTTTTTTTTTTTTATTAAAACAGAAAGTCACAAAAATTATAATCTTTGCTTTAAAAATACCTTTTATCATGAAATTCAATCCAGACTGTATTTTACTGTTTTTCTTGTTTTGGGGCATATATTTTATATCAGAGTAAAATGGCACAGAATAAAAGATATTAACTAGATTTGGGGTGGGGAGACAAACATGCAACAATAACAAAAGCAAGAAGAAAAAATAATGTATTTATTGTTTAATGCCTAACACGATCAGCTTTAAATCCAATTACACAGTAAGTAAAAATAGAGACATTCAATATCACTCAGTGAAGATGAGTTTATCAGTTCTGAGCCAAAATGGACAAGAAAATGAACAACTCTAAAAAGATAAAAGCAAAACAGATGCCCTGGCTGTCAAGATGCTACACAGGGTCAGGCTGATTCCTTGCCTTAGTCCAACCTTAGAGATGCCACAGCAGGAAAATGATTTTTTTAAATAAATTTATTTATTTATTTATTTATTTTTGGCTGCATTGGGTCTTCGTTGCTGCGTGGGCTTTCACTAGTTGCAGCGAGCAGGGTCTACTCTTCATTGTAGTGCGTGGGCTTCTCATTGAGGTGGCTTCTCGTTGCAGAGCATGGGCTCTAGGCGTGCGGGCTTCGGTAGTTGTGACATGCGGGCTCAGTAGTTGTGGCTCGCGGGCTATAGTGTGCAGGCTCAGTAGTAGTGGCGTACAGGCTTATAGGAATAATCAAAATAAAGACTACAAGAACTCCACTACAAGAACTCCATGGAGATGGAGAGGACAGGCGGGGTGTAGGAGGGTAAGACACCGTTCCCAGAGAATTGTCTTACAACAGATTTTTGAGTTGAGGCCTTGCTCTTTGCCTTGTTGCTGTTAATAGATTGCAGGATACAATAACACAGCAGACTGAGCCCAGTACTATGGGGGTGAGTGGAATGATAACATGAGGGCTGCCCCAGAGCTCTTCTGGGGAAAGAAGTAGACCCAACAGAAGCATGACTTGGGACCGCCCACAAGCATCCTGACTTCCTCTCCCTCTCCCAAGGCCTTCATTCAAAGCAGTGGGCAACTGAGAAAAGAGAAAATCTCACAGATGAGGGTTATTTTCAATCTCTCCATATTTTGCTTTTAGGCATGTGGCTTATAAATAAAATTTGCCTGAGATGTTAATTGTGTTATCCAACCTGACATTTCTTTATTTTTACATGTGCCTTTGGTTCTCTCTATGTACTTTTTACTGATATAGTGGACTTGCCTCTGTAGGGAGATACCTCTTCATGGGCCTCTCCCATATTTGCATGTCCTAACACAAAAGGCACTGACTGCTCTTGCTCTATATTATCTTTCAAGAATACACAGTAAACAACTTTGGAAGATAGAGATAGTATTATGCTCTAGAGCAAAGGGCAGGAATGTTTATCATCCATTATAACAATTTCCCATTTCCTCAGCTGAGGGAGACTCTCCAGAAACAACCCACTGTGTGTCAGGTGTCACTTGACTCTCTTCACATTGCCCTGTGGGGATTGGGATTCAGGGTTTTAGTAAAAGTGCTGCTACTCTGGTTATTGCTACTGTTGTGAATAATGTTCTTTCGTTTTTTGACCCAGGCATGTTTTGTTTTGTTTCTGATAGCATCCATGACTGTAACAGAGGAAAATGTTAGCTTACAGGTAGTACAAAATCTCAGACAATTCATACTTCTTGACTGTTGATGAGGATTGGACAGTGCAGTGACAAGACTTTCTGGAAGAGGAAGGATGAAGATCTCATGGGCCAGTTAATGGGATTTGAGGAAAGTCCATAGGATTGGTAGCAAACATGTTGCCCCATTTGTATGGGCCACCAGGAAATAAATGGTTTTCCATTTTATTGCCTATTCATGGGCCAGAATTGGGAAGGTAGTTGTAGGCCAACTAGCCAGAAGTAGGTTCAAAGATAGCTTCATAGACAATGCCCTAGTTTGAAGCTAACTCACTGCCCAGTAGGTGAGTTATCTGGTGGTCAGCTGCAGGCCCACCCAACTATAACTACTAGAACCAAAAATTTCATTAGCAGTGGAAAGTTCTGCTTCCTGTCAGCCTTTTTTTTTTTTTTTTTTTGGCTGTGCAGCTTGTGGGATTTTTAGTTCCCCAAACAGAGATCGAATCTGGGTCCTCACCAGTGAAAGCACGGAGTCCTAACCACTGGACCACCAGGAAATTCCCAGGTTCTGCCTCCTTTCAGATAAAAGTTACAGAAATGCTTTTCTACACTGAGTATGAAAAAAGAAAAATTTATGACTGCTATGGGTAAAGAAGGTGAATGTTTAGAACAATGGCTGGTTCACTTGGGGGGTATGGGGGACAGAGCATTTATTGTTTATTAATGAAGAATAGCAAAGTTTGTGTTGTCTTAAGGCTGAGCCCCACACTCTCACCCCGGATTCCCTACAGTCTATTATGCCAAACTTATCTCCATTTAGAGAGAATGTTAAAAGGACTCAGAGTTTTTTGAAGTGTGTCCTGGCTGCTATAAGAGAGTTTTGACTCTCTTAGGGAAATTTCCCGGTGACACACATTTTCCATGGGAAAAAATACATGAAGTACTGACTATTATTTGGGATACTACTGCTCAAGATTGGATTTACCATGCCCATAAGGTCTATCCAAGGGAGAATGGAAAAGTGGCCCAAAGAAATCTAGATAATTCTTGTGGTCATCCCTCCTACCTTGGAAACTCTCTTAGCCCTTATATTGAAACTGGGTGAAAACTTAGATCTTATTTTAGTAAGGGAGCAGCAGATTCGCCAGATTCATGTGAACTTCATAAAAAAGAAGCATTTCTCTGTTAGTCAAACCCAAATCAGCCAAGGAGTATAAACCATGTGGACAAAGATGGAAAGCAATGTGGCTGTGGCTATGGAATCCAGATGTATCCAAAGCTGTAATAGATGTTGTCATTAATGAAGATGTTGTTGCCCAGAATGGGATTTGGGGTGAACAGAAAATACTGCAGTTTCATTTGATTGAGCTATTTGCTGCCTGAAAACCAAAGGCAAATGTGTATTGCTTACTAGAATAGAACTGCTTTCAAGTTTCACCCTGACCATTTCCAGTCTCTTTGCCTCAAACTCAGGAGCTATAAAGGTGTATAAAGTGGGACTGATGCCCTCCTGTCTCCTGTAAATCCTAAAGGGCATATTCACTCATCCAATTAGTCTAGGTAAACTTGAAGAAGGAAGGGACTCAAACTTTTATGGCATTGTTGTATATATGCACCCACGTCACCATCCTATTTAGGTTCATGGGCAAAGGGGGCACCCAAATTCAACTGACAGCATTTGAAAAATGTTTATATTAAGAAAGAAAAACTAATATTACCAGTGGATGTGGCCCTTTGGGCCAGTTCAGTGTACAGTTTTTTTGTGGCTTCTATTACTTAATTTTCAGTTTGTTGATGTTTTAAATACTTTTTACTTCCCTATCCCATAAGTGCGGAGGGGATTCTCTTGATCAGGAAGAGTGATATAGAAAGTGCTTTTATTTGGGGGACCACACAATCCTAATGACTCCTTTGAACTAGAAGTCTTCATGCCTGAGAATTTTAATGATTGGGGTCTCTGGCAAAAGAAGGCAGCCCCTGCCTGGAGGTGACTCTTAAGGTTTAGGACTTCTTGCCTCCCAGGCATGACTACCAAGTATACTACTTAGAAAGCAGATATTATCTTGCCACTGGCCTCTTGTTGAAATTGAATGCATAACCCCTGGAGGCCTTGTGAAACTGCAGCCTGATATCTCTATTCTGGGGTAGGTCAATTTAGACTCTATGCTAGAAAGAATTCTCTGTACTTTGAGTTTCTCTTTTGCAGTGCAATACACTGTGTGTGTGTGCATCAAATGGTTCACTTAATGTCACCCGTGGGAATTTGGGCTGGGGAATCCAAAAATCTAAATCCATAATGGACTTTTGTTCTTTCTTATGTTCCATGTGACAAGTTTAGAAAGAAAACGACTTTTCTAGGAAAAGGAAAAAAAATTAGAAACGCATGCTTTTATTTTTATCCAATAAAGCATGAGTGAATTAGTTAACGTGAGACTACATAAAGATAGCCATAGTGGGAGACACAAAATTAATTGATTGATTAAAGTCAAGTAATATAATATGACAGGTGGTATATAACCTTGATACTCACGTTGTCGTCAGAGTACCAGGAGCATCAGCATAACCTAAAAACTTGCTGGAAATGTTGAATCTCTGCCCTCATTCCAGTAATGCTAAGTCAAAATCTGCATTTTGATGAGACCCCCAGGTTAACTGCATGAACATTGTTAATCTATGAGAAACACTGGCATATGAGACAATAGGCATCTGCAGGAACTATGGCGAGTAGGAGAAAGCACAACCTATTTATAGCTAAAGACCTTCACCTGTTTAGGTCCAGAACTGTACAGATTTTACAACTTTTAAAGTGGAATCTGTACTCTAACTTTTAAAGCAAATTTTCCAATATTTATACTTTTAATAATGTAAAGAAAAATATTAAATACTTTCTGCAATTCACAGAACATGTCTACGTATCAGACACTGTTGGAGGCAAAAGGTTTCTACATTCTTCTCTAGGTTTTTCACATTTTACCTATTTCTGAAGTGGAGACAATCCCCCTGAGTCATGACATGTGACACCTTTGGTCCAGAAGGGGCAGAGGAAATAAACCAGGACTGCTCTAGCATTACAACCTAGATGCAGAAACTAGATAGTAAAGGTGCTATGAGTGTGGAATTTGAATTCATATAGCCTTAGTTTGAGTCTTTGTGCCAACATTTATAAACTATTGTTTTTGGCAATTTATTTAATTTTTCTACTTGTTCCATCAGCAAAATGAGGGGAGTGATTTCTGCAATGTAGGATTGCTGGAAGGATTAAATAAGTTGATGTAAGTAAAGAGTTTACACAATGCCCAGCATGGAATAAACTAATAGGATCACCATTCCTTCCACTTAATGCAATGATTCCCAACCCTTTCTGCAAATTAGAATCACGTGGGTTGCTACTGAAAATTTGTCAATCTCTGAGCCCCATTCCAAAACAATTACATCAGAATCTCCATAGGTGAGGCACAGACTTGGATATTTAAAAATCTAGGCATGTCTAATGTGTGGCCAGATTTAACTACTACTTTTATAATGGAATGGTACATATGGCTATATAGTTGTTTTATGACTAGAAAACAAGGTGACTTCTCTGAGACTATGGCTGCTGTGGTTGTTTCTACATTAATCTTTTAAAATTCCATGGAAAAAGAGGCATATTATCTTTTATTTTTGCATTTTTATTGAGGTTCCTTTAAATGAAAAACTTTTTAATTTATTTCTCCCCATGACTCAGATATTTTCCCAGTTCATACATAGGACCTTCCATTTGTTCTTAAGTAATCACAGGATCATGGAATTACTACTTATACTTCTTAGTCTTTACGGAAGATGATGTGCAGGACTAACAAACTTTCTCTTCCATACTTGGGCACTGACTGTTTCTGATCATGCAATAAGTAGACTTTGCTTGTTTTTCTCAAGTCGAGCTTGTTTTGATCCTTCTTATAAGTCAGTTTTAAAAGTGGCTCTTCATATTTGCATAGTTCATTGCAAATCTTCTATAGTTAATTATTCTTTCAAATAACTTAGAGGCGACTTTCTAAAAATCTATAAATTCCCTTAAAAATAATAAATTAACAAATTGTGAGATACTCTAATTTTTAAAAATGCAATAAAGGTGTTTTCTTTGTATAAGAAGATCTGAATCACAATTCAGAAGAGCATTACTCCTATAATGCTTTATAATGACTCTATATCAGTCAGGGGTCTATGAAATAATAAATTTTATTTGAGAGATTTAAAGAAGCTAAGAAAGATTGAAAATCAAATTTCGAAAGATTGGGCTCTCCCTGGTGGCACAGTGGTTAAGAATCTGCCTGCCTGTGCAGGGGACATGGGTTCGAGCCTGGGTCCTGGAAGATCCCACATGCAGCAGAGCAGCTGAGCCTGTGTGCCACAATTACTGAGCCTGCACTCTAGGGCCCGCAAGCCACAACTACTGAGCCCACGTGCCACAACTGCTGAAGCCCGCACCTATGGCCCATGCTCCACAACAAGAGAAGCCACGGCCGTGAGAAGCCCAAGCACTGCAAAGAAGAATAGCCTCCGCTCGCCACAACTAGTGAAAGCCTGCAGGCAGCAACAAAGACCCAAGGCAGCCAAAAATGAAAAAAAATAAATTAAAAAAAGAATTTCGAAAGCTTTTGGATTTATGGGATGGAAGTACATAGTTAAAGAATAGTGTGCCAGGAGGAGTTGGCTCTTCTATTATAGATTACATCAATACGTTAGGTACAAGAGAGCACACACAGTGGAAGACAGGGGGGCTGTGATTGCACTTTATGATTAAAACTTTTCTTGCTATGTTGTTTCTTATATTACCAGAAGATATTATTAAACAACTAGTATTACGGTTTTTTTTCCTTGGGTTCAAAGCCATTAAAATAGCTGACCATAATTATTTAAGCAATAATTAGAGTGAAACTGAAGAAAATCCAAGCACAGCATGGACACGAGCAATGAATTATGTTAACGACAAACCCCCACGTGCCAATTCTTTGATGAAATTCCCAGATAAAGATAATTAGCACATTTTCCTTTGTTTAATTTTTCTTTTGCTTCAGAAAGAACTTATTGTCACATCACTTGCTTTCTTTGGGGAGAACAGTCTGCAATTCCTTAGCATATTTTGAGATATTAATTTTTCTCTTGATATATTTTATTACTGAATTCAAAAATTATAGCATTTTCCACAATATGAAATCTCTAGGCACCAACAACTATTTGGTTTCAGGTAACGTCAACATCGATTGGCTTTGTTGGATCTGGATGCTGGTACTGGAAGGAAAAAAATGCCCTTTTCCTTCACTTGATTCTGGCTCCTTTCTTTTAGCCTCTTTGTTTAAGCAGCTGACCATTTCTTCTTCTCCTTCTCCTTCTTTTACTTCTCCTCCTCCTCCTTCTTCTTCCCCTTCTCCTTCTTATTCTGCTACTTCTTCTTCTTCATTACTGATTTATTCAGCCTAACTCTCAAAACTCCTGACCCATTGTTTACCTTTGATATGTCAACTCTACTTCATTCTCCATAATTTCCTTTTATAACCAAAACTATAATCATTTATTAACTTTGACCCTCAACAGCAAAATGTACCTTTATACTCAACTATACCCTGATTCCAATATCCTAGATTTGAAAAGAATGACTAATTTTGCTTTCTTTCCTGTTTATATCTATCCAACTCGTCTAATGGAGAGTAAGGTAAAAAGATTAATAGATAAGTAAGTTAAATTCTATTAATTAAGCATATTTTTAGAATACACTATTCCAACCTTCTTCACATACATATATCAAAGAAAATGTAAATTCATGCTGTCAGAAAAAAGAATGATATTTGTGTTCAAGAATGAAAAATATTTTTCTAACTCGTACCTGTGGAATTAGAGCAAATGAGCTCAATTTATTCGTATTTTTTCTTCATGAACACTGAGGCCAAATGAGAACAATGTGGTCTCCTACCTCAAAGTTCTACTTAAACCCTTTATGGGTGTGGATGATGTAAATCTTCCTAAATCATAAATCCGATCATACTTATCCTCTGCTCAGTCATCTTCAATGACTCTCATTGCCTCTCAGAGACAGCCTCTTCTCTTTAGTTGACGTTTAGAGATCTCTAGTGTTACCTCCAAATATTTCTCTTTACATTCACCATATGTTGATGACTCAGTGAGTTTTCTGTATATACCATATTTTCCAGACTCTTCTCCCCAACCCACATAGATTCTGTCTTTACTCAAGATGTTCTTTCAGCCTGTTTAAGAGTAATTTTTATTACATTTATATTACTTCCTTTTATATAGAATTGCATTCTAATAGATATCACTTTAGAAATAATTTGAGTTTCAATACTCATTTATTATTAACCATATTCTCAGAAAGATTTTCACAATATGTGATCTTTATTTCAGACACACATATATATGTGTATGTATAAACATGAATACTAGGCAAAATCATTTAATGATTAGAAAGGTATAAGCACAAAGCAAACAGAATGAATACAAGACAGATCAGAAGTAATAAGGGAGCATGCTGGCTGAACATCAGATATGTGTGTGTCTGTGTGTCTAATGATTTACAGGTATGATTGGCAGAAATGGTGCCAGGATTGAATTTTTGAGAGAGGTCTCTTTCTTTAAAGAACTTTTAATCTTCTCAAGTTAGAGTAATCCTCTGTGAGTTCTTAGATGCTAACTCTAAGTTGTCACCAATTTATTTTCATTTAGCTAATAAAATGAACCTTGGACTCCATAACTAAGCTTTTGTCCTTGAGAGAAAACATCATTTGGCCTGGGTAATGCAATTAATCTATACTGAAGTAAAGATCATTTATTTTTTAAATAAACTGCACACACACAACCACTTTTTAGAAGACATCTTTTATGTTTGTAGCTTGTTCAACTGTTTATCTTAAACAATGGTTGGAAAATATAATTTCTTAAAAATGAATGTAATGCTAAAGGTATCACCACTTTAAATATGTCAATGATATTGCCTACTGGAATGTTATGGAATAATTTCTCACTTTATTGAACTACTGTTATAATCTTTTTAAAATTTAGGTAAGAATTGTACTGATTGTACATTAACATTAATACATAAGGATGCAATTCAAAGTGAATTTCATATTGCTAATACAAAGGTAAACTTTGATGGACATGTGAATTATATAATTTTATTAGACAGTTATACTGCAAAAAATTGAAGCAAGGAGCAAATAAATTTAACTTCTGTTAGAGCTTAAAGCTATCAACATTCTTTTCAGTACCCTTTCTACTCATTAATGTCATATTTAATGTCTCCAATAAAACAGTGTAGTAGAAAAAAACACAGATTATTAATGATGAAAACCTAGATGCTATGGTAGCCTACTAGAGAAGAAAACGTTGAAAAATGAAACAGTACAATAAATGAATCACACTTCATATTATTTTTAAGTAAGAATTTAGATCTACTTTATGATTAGTCAACCTTGAAAACCGTGTAGGGTTTTCAAATTATATAAATTTAAATATAATGGTCACTAAATGCATACTTTTTATCAAATAAGTATTTATGTTACTCTTAAGGAAAGAAGAGGCTTTAGCTGGACAATAAGTATAAAAATGATTTAAGCTGCTTATTAAGATGATTTTTTCCAATTATTTAGAAATATTGTCCTTTCTCCATTTCATGTACTTTTTATTTGTAGACCAAAGATTAATTTTATTCATATAAAAACATTGTGCTTTTCCTGGTCATAGGATGTTTCTAATACGAAGTCATAATAAATATTTTAGGAAAGAAATAAAAGACAAATACAGAAAAGCCCTATCAAGTTTTTTGTATTGTGAAAGGGATACTTAGTAATTAATTGGGATTTTTTTGAAGATCATGAATGGACTTTAATTGTATGGAATCAACAAATGTTTTTGGTTACCCTTTGGCACACATCGTCTACAAACGTCAGTTTTAATTATGAATTATATTTATTATATTCAGATTCCTTTTTTAGAGTTTTTTTCAATTTATATTTAAAATACTTATTAAGGAAGTAAATAGATAAAGCACTAATAAAATTTCTATTTCTTGTGAAATATTCTTTTATTAATTGTTTGGTTTTGTGTACAAAATTTTGTGACTTTTTTTAAGCAATACAGTTGAGACACACTATCCTACTTAATAGCTGTTATGCTAAATATTCTATGTAGCAGTAAAATTGGAGCTTGTAGCTCTGAAAAATAATTATTCATAATCACAATTATAAATAAGAACAATCATGAGACTATATTTAAAGGGAAATACCATCAAGCAGAAGCTTTAAACATAAATAATTAGGGAATAATAGAAAAATATTGGTAGCCAACAATAGATTCAAATTCTTTTAGGTATACCAGAAAATGTTATATGTATACCAGAAAATTCTTGTTAGAACTTCATTTGTCATTCTTTTTTCTACCTATTAATTAGGAGATTGTTTTAATGTATATAAGGTATAATTCTTCTTTTAGGTTTTCTATTTCATTGGACAAACAAATAATTAACACATAAAGAACTATCCAAATTAATTTTAAAAAGCATCTGTATGATCAAAGTCCAAAGTTGGAGAGTTTTTAAAATGATTCTTCTATATATGAGAGAATTTCAAAAGTTTAAACTCTCTATAAGAAATATATATCTTCAGACCCAAGCAGTTGAAAGAGTAAAGAAATTTAGATCTAAGTTCTAAATCTAGTTGGCATTTATAAACTTCTAATATAAAATGAAGCTCTTAACACAATAAATGCACAAAAATTATCTTTAAGTTATTGATGAACTTCTCCTAGGGTGATATTCAATAGAGATTTTGGGGAAGGGAATTATATCAAGGTAGTCAAATGTTTATACATAAGAAATTTTTGAAATCCAGTTAATAACAGTAATAATAACAACAACTGCTATTACTCATTAGGCAGTAGCAAATAAGTCTGAAACCCAAATCTGTAAGTACTATTATCCCCTGTACATGGATTAGGAAATGAAACCTAGTCTAAGTAGTTTGACCAAGATCACAAAATTAGAGATAGATCCAGGTATAAAACCTACAACTGTGTGACACCAAAGTTAGTGTCTACTTTGTTACTCTTCAGCTCCTGAAATTTTTCTATAGTGCTGGGATAAAAGAATAAATTCACAGTTGTCTCCAATGGATGGTTCATTTTTACATACATACCCACACTCAAGATCCCTTAATGCAGTCAGTGAACTGTCTTGGGCATTGAGGCATGAATAAAGTATTAGTCTTTTCCTTGATGAGCTAATATAATAACCTTCTTGGGACGACACTATATTGTATTGTTTTATTTGTATACGTATAGAAGTAGGAATTGCTTAATGCATGATGTCTTGTACAATTTCATCCAAAAGGTAACTTTCTGGCTGCTTAACTTATGATGAGTAGGTACTTCCCTGGAAAAGATGTCTAAAGTTTGAAGAAAGGAGAGATTTTGGAACCTGGCAGTGTAGACCCAGCAAACAGCCTGCAAAAGCCTTAGCAACATAAAATAACACACTGCGTGTATAACAGTGATACAGTTTGGACTTTTGCCTAAAGGAGTTGAAGACACATTAAAGTATTAAAGCAAAGGTTTAACCTGTTGAGATCTGTATTGTAACAACATGACTTTGGAGCTGTGTATGTTTGTTTGCAGTGAAATGAGGGTAAACCAGAGTTAGAAGACAGAATTGAGAGGCTGTTGCAGTGGTTCAGAACAGGAATAATGAGCGCCTGAATGAGTCAGATAGAGTTAGGATGAAAGAAAAAAGTTTTGATCAATACAAATAAGAGCTATCATTGAAAGAGCTTCATGTATCATTGGTTGGGAGAGGACAGAATTTGAAGAGGAGTAGATTTAAAGTTTTCCAGCTTGAATGATTATTGGAATTAAAAATATCTATAATTCAGAAGGAGAAGAAAGAACTCTGGGGAAAATCACTTTACAGAAGTGATTCAAGAAACACATTATTTTTATTTTTTAAAGGATACATATATATATATACACACACACATATATAGATGCATGTATGTATATATATGTGTGTATCTAAGATATATATATAGATATACAATATAGTAATAATCCAGTAAATATAAAAGAAAAAAAAGGTGCTAAATTAAAGCAAAATATAGGTCCAAATTTGCACATAGGTCAATCACTTATTTTACTCACTTGTTTAATACCTAATTTTATGAACCTCCTTGCTTCAGAAGTTCGTAGTGTTTTATTTTCTGTCTAATTAAGAAATAATTTGGCTCTAGATGGTTTTGAGCTTTTTTTGAGTAACAAAGCATTGGAAAAGATTGCATTTCTAGGTTTGCTATAACCGTGCTACATGTTCTCTATTTGTCTCCCTGCTTTGTTAAAACATCACAACTGAGTAGATGACTCATAATTCTTTGATCAATTCCTTTATAAACCAAATAAAAAAGAAGTCTAATGTGATGCTATGGTATTTTGTCATGAAGCAAGATTGGTTTCCTGGGTGATGAAAGAACTATTATGGAGTTGTTTTGTTTGTTTTGTTTTCTTTCTTTCTGTCCAGTTTCTGAAGGTTTCCTGCATTCTGACTATTTCCCAACATCTTAACCTAAATAGTTTCATTTACCAAATGGTAAATACAGGAGATTCACCTAAAGGGGTTTTGGCCTTGCTGCTGTTCTGTTACTGATAAATCCTAGGTGAGGAAAGGACTTCAAATAACAACAAATCTCAAACATGTTGAATCAGTTTGGGATTGCTCAAGACTACACTCCAATATTGTGTCAGAACACAGTAGAAGCAAATTTTCCAAACTTCTTTGAACATATAGAACATAGAAAATGATCAAGGATAGTAGTTATTTAGTGGTTGTAAGAAATTGCTGTTTTTACTAACTGAATCTTTTAATTTTTTTAATATCACATTTATGAAGAACTTTAGTTTTCTATATCAGGACTGAGTTATTTCTACTAGCATGCTAAATTGACCAATATATTAAGAAATAATTTATGTCAGCAATGGCAAATGGGGAATTCAGATATTTATCTGTAGAATACAGCCACTGAAAAGAAAAAAACATATCTATGATTATGTAAAACAAGATGCACTACTGTCCTGATTCATCTCAAAAAGAATTTCCTAAACTGTATTTGGAAAATAATTTCATTCTGCAAGATGCTAATAAAAGGTTTTAAAAAGAAAAAATAACTGAAAATAAAGAAAATAAATGCAAATAAAGTAAGAAGAAAGGAGGAAAGAAGGACGGAAGGAAGGGAGGGGGAAGGAGGGGGGAGGGAAGGAGGGAGAAAGAAAAAACAGAAGTAAATTGCTATATAATTACAGATTTAGCTAAAATATATTTTAAGTCACAGGTAAAATATCATATATACCTATAAAATTATTCTATCTTTTACGTATTTAATCTGCCTTTAAGAAAATATACACCGTATCAAAGAATGCACCATTAGTTCCTTGTTGAACAAATGCTCTGCTTTTTGTTTCCTTGCACTGATGTATGGACACCATATAGTATTTAACCATAGCATCATCTACAACCTAGTTAATAATCTAGGTCCATGAATTGGCCAGCTATGGTCCTTGGGCCAAATAAGGCCCGTTTACTGCTTTTGAAAATGCAATTTTATCAGAATCCAGCTATACCCATTTACTTCCATATTGTGTGTGGCTACTTTTGTCCTATATGGCAGAGTTGAGTAGATATGATAGAGACTTGCATAGCTCCCAGAGTTTATTATATTTACTATCTGGCCCATTTCAGAAAACATTTGCTGACCTCTGATCTATTTGATGATATCATTTATCTCATGCAATTTCAATATAAATTTGTTAAATTTTACAAAGTGATAATATATAATATTTAATACAATAGTTGATATTATTCTCTTATTTATCTCTTTCTTATATAATAAAAAGCGTATGACCATATTTTTGTAATTTCGCCAGTTAATTTATTTACAGAGCTATATTTTGTCACCTTTTTAATCCTAGTATATGTTACATCTCACGGACTTCTGGTATTTTCTCAAACTACTAGACCATAAAGTTGATTCATGGTCAAAGAACTTTGGGAAATACTGATCTATATCTGTATGCTTACATACTGGATTCATTACTAAATGGTTCAATAATCTTGACTAAAAATAATTAGTGCATCAGAGTCTGAAAACTACCTTAAGAACAATTTAGTATACTCTGAAAAGACAGACAAGTTTACTCTTTCTATTTGTACTTCTTTCCAACTAAATTTTTATTGTTAAGCCTGTGGCATAGCAACTATACAATAATTGCAGAAAACTTATATTTGAACAAGCAAAACACAGCATATGAGTTTTTAAATAGATATCTTGGTTTGCATCCTGCAATGGTTTAGAAAGAGGACTCTATTGAAAAACAGAGAAGCAAAACTCAATATTAAAATGAAATCCTTCTATCCAGTTGACTTTTGAATGTTTTTTATATTGTTGATTATAATCTTTGCATGCCCTATGATTTAATAATAGTTATTCATTATTAGTAACAGCATGGTACTCTCCAAATGGGTGGTTACTTCTTTAGATAAAAGTCTGAGTGATCTGTGTGGTTTATCCACTATCACTCTCTACACATGCAATCTAATACCTTTCTAGATGCTTTTTTAAGTCTCGAGGCAATATGATTAAGATGACAACAATTTCCTCCATCTTAATAAGGAATATTTATCAAAGCAATGGTGAGATATCAGCTCACACCTGACAGAATAGCTATCATTAAAAAGTCTACAAATAACAAATGTTGGAGAGGATGTGGAGAAAAGAGAACCCTTGTACATTGTTGGTAGGAAACTAAACTGGTGCAGCACTATGGAAAACAGTATGGAGGTTCCTAGAAAAATTAAAAATATAACTACCATATGATCCAGCAATTCTACTCCTGGGTATATATCCAGAAAAAAATGAAAACACTAATTTGAAAAGACATGCATTCCAATGTTCATAGCAACACTATTCACAATAGCCAAGATATAGAAGTAATCCAAGTGTCCATCAACAGAGGAATGGATAAAGAAGATGTGGTATATACATACAATGGAATATTACTTAGCCATAAAAAAGAATGAAATTCTGCCTTTGCAGCAACATGGATGGACCTAGACAATATTATGCCTAGTGAAATAAGTCAGACAGAGTAAGAAAACCACTGTATGATATCACTTATGTGTGAAATCTAAAAAGAATACAAACAAATGTATATAGCAAAACAGAAACAGACTCACAGATATAGAAAGCAAACTAGTGGTTACCAGAGGGGAGACAGAAGGGTGGAGGGGCAAGTTATGGGTATGAGATTAAGAGATACAAACTACTATGTATAAAATAGATAAGCAATAAAGATATATTGCATAGCATAGGGAATTATAGCCATTATCTTGTAATAACATTTAATGGACTATAATACGTAAAAATACTGAATCACTATGCTGTACACCTAAAACAAATATAATATTGTAAATCAACTATACTTCAACAAAAAAATATAGGGGCAGACTGGAAGCCAAGTAAAAAAAGAATATTTAAACACTAAAGTAGTGAAGAATCAGTCAAGGAAATCTTTGGATGGAAAACAAATGTGGGGAAATGCATAGTATTGAGCTTTGGGTATTATAGAGTTCACAGAATTTATTTACACATTTATGATTAACTAAAGTGTCTAAAATTAATAAATACAGATAGTTAAATTTATGAAAAAAATGAAAATGGCATGAATTTGAACTGCAGCTTTTAATTATTCTGTCTATGAGAGCTCACGTGGTCTCAGTTGTGCTACTTTGTATACAATTTAACTTCCTACTTTGGATACTACTTAACTTCCCTCGCCCTCAGTCTCCGTACCAGTAAAAGTGTTTATCATATAAACAAAATCTAGCTCTGGGCAGAGGAAGCATTTTCTAAATAACAGCTATTATCTCCTATCTATATGAAATATCCAGGCATGACTTCCTAAGCTATAGCCAGGTGTGGTTTTCCTCTAACCTCTGGATGATGGTGCATTAGCCAAATTTAAGGAACACAAAAGGAAGAACCTACTAAACTGAACAACTGGTAAACAATGAAAACTATACCCTATCTCGTAGAAAGGAGGGTCAGTGCTACCAGCAGAAACAATTTTTGCTACATGCCTATATCAATACCAGCTATTACAACACAGTCTTGAATTCTTGAAATTTGTTTGCAATCACAATGGCAAAGCAATCACTGCTCTGCGCTGAGTGAGGAAAGCAACATGCTTCAGATCTTCTCTCAGTGTGCAGCAGAACTTAAGGATAAGTTTCTATCTAGTCAGCCATTGTTACTATTCACTGTTGTCTAAACATCAATATATGCTGCTTCCATTCATTTAAAAAATCATTATTTTTTTAATCTCTGAGGAAAACCTAGAGGCTCAGAAATATTCAAGTTGTTTAGGACATATCAATATACAATGTTCAATGTAAAAACTGTTCTTTCTCTGAATGACTTTCCAATACAATGCATGAGATAGAAAATAGATGAAAAAGTACAGGCAAAATGGTATAGTGTAATAAAATGTGTTAAGAGTATAATAAAATATTAAAAATATTTTAAAAAGTAAAATAGTATAATATAATGGTATTTAAAAATGACTATGGTACAAGGATGATCATTGCTTTTGCCATTTATAATTGGAAGGACCATGAAAAAAAAAGTCCATGTGTAAGAATTAACGGCACCAATTTATAGTCCTATCAACAGTAGGGAAGGCAAAATTGCTAGGTATGAATCTCACTTCCAGATATTCTGGAGTGCCTGGGAGAAACAGCACTGAAATAATGAAATGCTGCTCTGTGTGTAGGGTGAGCACTTTGGTGACCTATCCTTGGAGCAGAATCATGAAGCTCCAGATGAAAGATGGCATCCCTGTCCAGCTCCTGAGGAAGGAATTTAGGGATGGGGTAGGATTTAGCATTAGAATTAACTATATAGGACTACAAAAAATTTATTAAAGGAAAAGGGCACTGTGGTATCTCTCCAGAAAGTATGTTTTCCCCAACACTGAAGTGAGAGAAGAACCAGAAATTCCCATTGGTCACAGTTGAGAGATAAGTTATCATTAAGATGTAAGAGACAGCTGTACATTTTCTAGATGCTTGTGCTGTTGTTAGAAAGTTAATGCAGGTAGCTGCTTGTTGGGAAAAGGGTTATAATCAGATAATTTGGGGGGGATTTGGAGGGTTTAATTGGGAAAAATATAAACCCTAGGTAGAGGCAAGGAAAAGGTATAGCCTTGAGATTTATGCCTGTGACATGATGAATTCCAGAGCCAGCCATGAAATGGTGCTCCATGGCTAGCAAATGGCCTGAAAATTATGAGGCCTGGAAGGTCTGTGAACAAGAAGGAGAATAGCTGTGAAGAGGCAAAACTTTGCACCATGATAGCAGGGACATTCAACTCAGCCTGGCACCTGACCCTCTACATGAGCTGTCATTCTCTTACCAGTATAACCTTTCAGGTTACTGCTGGGTTCCAATGTCTTAATTTCCCTAGTCAGGGAATAAAGGGGCAACTACACCCTAACTTTGTGCATGACAGGTGCTTCTCTACAGTGTGCCCATGTCATGTGCTACTCTGCAGCCTGCATTCCTCTTGATTGTTACAGGAGGTAAATATTCCTTACTCTCCAATTTTCAATTTGATTCAGTAAGTGGCAATTTCAAAAAAAAAAAAAACTTATGGTAATAATTGGGGAACATAAATTGGGGAAAGGAGAATGGACTATTGGTGCATGCATGCATGTATGTATTCATATATATAGGTATGTGACTATTTGATCCACATGCGGAGGTTGTAATTACCTTACATTTATAATGTTAACTGGAAATTAACTACAAAATTAATCAGTAGTCATGTAGCACCACTTCCATCAGCTCACCTAAAAGTATCCCAATTGAAAATGAGCAAATACAGCTATGAAACAAATCTCCTCTTCTCAACAATATCCTTGTCCCTATGCTCTTCCTCTAAGTAAATTTGGGAGAAGCCAATAAATCAACATAGAACCTACAGAGACCATAGAGGCAGAATGACTTTTAGAAGACAGACTGACATCTAAGCCTTTAAGATTTGATTAAACCTGCATGAACATATGAAAATATACAAAGGAGGGCTTCCCTGGTGGTGCAGTGGTTGAGAGTCTGCCTGCCAATGCAGGGGACACGGGTTCGAGTCCTGGTCTGGGAAGATCCCACATACCGCGGAGCAACTAGGCCCGTGAGCCACAACTACTGAGCCTGCGCGTCTGGAGCCTGTGCTCCGCAACAAGAGAGGCCGCGATGGTGAGAGGCTTGCGCACCGCGATGAAGAGTGGCCCCCGCTTGCCGCAACTAGAGGAAGCCCTCGCACAGAAACGAAGACCCAACACAGCCAAAAATAAATAAATAAATAAAATAAAAAAATTAAAAAAAAAAATATATATATATACAAAGGAAACATGTGAGCAGCTCAGAAGGGGAAATTCAGCTCTCCATGGAAGCCATAGGAAAAGCCCCTTTACATACTGGGCTTCTAATTAAGATCTTGATTTTAAGGAAGAGGTTTGTTTTTTTTTAAATACATTTACAAAGATATTTCTAATCTGGTTTGATGGAAATTCATTTTGAATTAGATGAACATGAATTATATAATACCTTTATCATTAATTGTATGTCATTAGTTTTGTCCCTTGTTTTCTTTGAGTCTCAGTTCCAGTATTTGATAAACAGGGATACAAATATTTGAAAATATTCCAGGGTCGTTTTGATGATTAAATGAAAATGTATCTAATATGATTACAATGTAATCAATGTAATGTAAATGCATTACATTTTTCCCCTTTCCTTAATTCTGTATTAGATCTCTATCTAATGTGAAATGTCCTTTCATTGATGTTTCGCAGATAAAAGCACTCTCTCACCCAGTCTCGGTAACAATTGCAAGGTAACATAGTTTAGATGAAAATTTTACATAAGCATTGTTTATTTTGCATATTCTATGAACCTGTAACAGCAATCTTAAACCATAGGTATTGTTTCTGACACTCTTATTCTGGACTGGGAATAGCCTTCACAATTGGCTTTTATGTTTTATATTTTTATATATATACACATATATATATATAGAGAGAGAGAGAGAGAGAGAACCTACTATGTACCAGGTAACAACTAGACATAGTGAATATAGTGATTGAATGAGAGATACAAACTATAATTTCACAGATCCAGCATAAAGCTAGAGTGATTAAACACCAAGTGTCTGAGGGATTAGTTAAGATTTGATAGTCAGCAATACATTCTGAGAGAATTATATGTAAGCTTAGGTTAGAATAAGTTCTCCATAGAATGAACTTTCCATAGAAGGATCACAGGAAATAGAATTCAACTCAGTTGGAATAGCTGGTACAAAAATCTTAAGGTTGGATTGATCTGAGGTGTTTGAGAAATCAACAAAAGCCCATGGGTCAGTACTGATGGACAGGGGACAGTGGCACAAGGTGAGGATGGAGAGAGCAGGGCTTATTTGTAGAGGATCTTTGTAGTATAGTATGTACTATGTAGTATAATATGTCATTGGAGATTTACAGCAGGGGCAAGATATAATCTGTTTGGTTTTAAAAAGAGTATTATGGTTGCTTTGTGGGCAAGGAACAGTCATGGATTGAATAGAAGCATAGAGGCCACTTAAAAGGGCAATTTTTTTTTTTTTTTAAAGGGCAATTTTAAAACTCCAGGGTAGAGAATATGCCTATGGTATTAGTAGTGGAGATGGACAGAATAAGAGAATAACATAGCTTCTTCCCCATAGCATCTGGTTTTATTGATTTACTAGACATGCCCTCCTCTCCCTGCTTCATACACACCAGTGTTGTTTTAAATTTCTCTCGTTACGTTATTGAATCTTTCTCCAAACATTATTTTTAATCTATTTTAGGTGAATTCTGTCCTTTCCTGAGAACCATTACTTTCATATTGTAAATTATAGTCTCAGAAAGTCAATTTGACTATTCAAAAACTTTTCCACCAGTTACTCATTTTCTATATCATCCTTAATAAATGTATGTTGAGTGAATCACTGAATGAGTGAATGCACCAGAAGATGTGATGACATAGCCATATCTTTGCTTACAGCCTTCAAATTCTAGCTCTAACTCTCAAGGTCTCTAGAGATGTATTCCTGCCCTTCTGGCTACATCAGACATCTGTCCATGAGTGATCAGGACTGGTTTTATCAGTGACTTTGGTGAACATCTGATTATGCTTCTTAAGGCTCTATCCCATTTCTCTTGGTTTGTATGTACTCCTGGAACATCTGTTTTGTACTTGTTTATTCTGACCCTTCTTCTGGCTAATATATTTATTAATATAGTCACTTAATAAGCTGTCTGTTACTCTCATAGACATACTCAGATAGTTTAACCTTCATTTTTACTTTTTTGACTAAAGTACTTAATTTTATCATAAATAGCAATGCAAGAAATTGTCCCAAAACTTGCTTCATTCATCTACTCATATTCAGCACATATTCCAGGGAAATATTTCTAAGGCTAAATATTCATTTGCTGACTTATCCGTTGTTTATTCTGACCTTATGACTAATCTAGGCCCTTAACTATATTTAATTAGAATTAAATACTTTAGAATGAATAGATCCTTAGAGAATATCTAATATTGTGGTTTTCAAGCTTGTTTTTAACAATGGAGTATTCTGCCCAAATAAAATCTTAAGTATGTAAACAAGAAAATTTAAAAAGATAATAGAAAAGCTGGTCTTTTTGAAGTAGTTGAAGAGGTAGAACTTTCCAGTTTGCCTCAGTTTCCCACAAAGTTGTTTCTGAGAAGGTTGGAGAAACCCATGACCTCAAATGAATCCAGATTGCAAATAATGATTTAATACAGCTTCTTATTTTACAGATGAGGACAGAGAAGTCCAGAGAAACTTACCCATAGCAATGAAGTTACCGAGAGGCACAAATTGGGGTGGCTTCTAGGTGCCTCAACAATAGGTGGCAGTGTGAAAAAATAGAAAGGGACTTTGATGTTAGAAAGACTTGCTGTTGAATACTGCCTTTTACCTTTGTGTGACTGTGTGAAATTTGTTTTCTGTCTCTGATAACACAAACTTTTTAGGGACAGTTGTGATAATTACGGGCAAATAAATGACAGAGCCTAAAATGTCACCTATTCTCTCTTCAATATTTTCAACCATGCTACGATTTATATTATAATATTCTATACTACAGATCAAAAAAACTGAAATAGGTTAGAAGAGCTCAGTTAGTAAGTGGCTGATCTAGGAACTGATCAGATACATCTGACACAAAGGTCCCTAATTACACTGACCACAGGTCTTAATTAAAAAAGAAAGGGCAGTAGAGAACTAGTAATGTTATATTTATTTTATGTTTTGCATTGCATTTCCAAAATAATAATCTCATTCAAAGCCCACATCAAACCTATAAAGTAGATTTTATACCCTTGTTTTACAGAAAAGGAAACTGAAGTTGAAGTGTTAAATAACTTGACATGTTAAGATAAATAATGTCACGTAGCTAGAAATCAGAAAACTAGATCTCACCTCAGATTTTTAGAATTTTAAGTCAAGGATTATTTGAATTACACAGTGATTTCTCACCCAAATATACAATAATATTCGAGCCAGATTGAATCTGTTGTTACTTGGGACAAGTGGGAAAAATATACGGATCCTTACTTCCTGTCTTTTCCTGTCCACTGACTTCTGTTAAATCTCAAAATTGTACTATAAAAACCTGGAAATTATTTAAGAGTATGGCAGCATAAGTTCTTTTCGGTATTTAGGGAAACAAACAGGGCTTATTTTCTCTCTCTCCTGAACCCCTTAGTAGTTATATAAGGTTGAGATGCAGAATTAGTGAGATGCTCATCAAAATTCGATATGTACCCTGTGTGTCTAATCTGTGAATATGGCATCTTGGAACATGCATCAGGCCAGGAAGCCTGCTGGCACTCAAGACTCATGACAGTACTAACAGAAAAACTCTCCGGCAGGCCACAACATAAACACAGCGCGTGGAAATTACTCAGGATAACTTCCTCCAGGCTACTTTTCAGCTACACAACAATACAGTATCAGTGCTCATCTAGTCCTGCTGGAAGTCAGATGAGTTCTGAGTAGTTTCCAACCTCCTCATTCCTAAATTATGAATCTATCTTGTAACCACAGAAGCCTGCTTACTGTGTTTTCTAGTAGTTAAGAAATTCACACACCCACAGAGGACTAACTACATTTTCCATTTTTCTATTTTTTTCTGTATTACTTCCATAATTATATGTCAGGCCCAATGAGAAAAATACCCTATCTCTTTTTTTGTATCCATTACTATAAAACCTAATAAAGAGATTGACATCTAGCCCCAATTTTTGCACCATTTATCTTTTTATCTGATTAGAATAGCAATATGATTTCATGGTGGGATATTTTAAAATATAAAAAATAATAAAGAAAATCAAAATCCTACTGGAAGAATTCCTATATTAATGTACTTAATTTTAGTACTATTCTATGAACATATAAAACCCATGTGTACCTAAAGGTATGTCTGTATAAGTCACTATATTATATTGTATATAGTGTTTGTATTTATTAACTCATGTTATAAACTTGCTCCCAAGTCATTAAATATTAATTCTCAATATGATGTAACTGGTTGCATAATATTCTACCTCATGATTATCTCAAACAATATTTAAGTATTTTCCAATTGTTTGGATTTAGATTCTTTCCAAATGTTTATAAGTAATGCTGATATTAATTTACTTGAATGAATAACTTTTTTTAAGGGACAATTTTTTTAACATCTTTATTGGAGTATAATTGCTTTACATTGTTGTGTTAGTTGCTGCTGTATAACAAAGTGATTCAGCTATACGTATACATATATCCCCATATACCCTCCCTCTTGCGTCTCCCTCCCAGCCTCCCTATCCCACCCCTCTAGTGGTCACAAAGCACTGAGCTGATCTCCCTGTGCTGGCAGCAGCTTCCAACTAGCTACCTGTTTTACATTTGGTAGTGTATATATGTCCATGCCTCTATCTCACTTCGTCCCAGCTTACCCTGCCCACTCCCCATGTCCTCAAGTCCATTCTCTACGTATGCACCTTTATTCCTGTCCGGCCCCTAGGTTCTTCAGAACCAGTTTTGTCATTTTTTTTTTAGATTTCATATGTATCTGTTAGCATACGGTATTTGTTTTTCTCTTTCTGATTTACTTCACTCTGTATGACAGACTCTAGGTCCATCCACCTCACTACAAATAACTCAATTTCGTTTCTTTTTATGGATGAGTAATATTCCATTGCATATATGTGCCACATCTTCTATATCCATTCATCTGTTGATGGACACTTAGGTTGCTTCCATGTCCTGGCTATTGTAAATAGAGCTGCAATGAACATTGTGGTACATGACTCTTTTTGAATTATAGTTTTCTCAGGGTATATGACCAGTAGTGGGATTGCTGGGTTATATGGTAGTTCTATTTTTAGTTTTTTAAGGAACCTCCATACTGTTCTCCATAGTGGCTATATCAATTTACATTCCCACCAACAGTGCAAGAGGATTCCCTTTTCTCCACACCCTCTCCAGCATTTATTGTTTGTAGATTTTTTGATGATGGCCATTCTGACTGCTGTGAGGTGATACCTCATTGTAGTTTTGATTTGCATTTCTCTAATGATTAGTGATGTTGAGCATCCTTTCATGTGTTTGTTGGCAATCTGTATATCTTCTTTGGAGAAATGTCTATATAAGTCTTCTGCCCATTTTTGGATTGGGTTGTTTGTTTTTTTGATATTGAGCTGCATGACCTGCTTGTAAATTTTGGAGATTTATCCTTTGTCAGTTGCTTCATTTGCAAATATTTTCTCCCATTCTGAGGGTTTTCTTTTCGTCTTCTTTATGTTTTCCTTTGCCGTGCAGAAGCTTTTAAGTTTCCTTAGGTCCCATTTGTTTATTTTTGTTTTTATTTCCATTTCTCTAGGAAGTGGGACAAAAAGGATCTTGCTGTAATTTATGTCATAGAGTGTTCTGCCTATGTTTTCCTCTAAGGGTTTTATAGTGTCTGGCCTTACATTTAGGTCTTTAATCCATTTTGACTTTATTTTTGTGTATAGTGTTAGGGAGTGTTCTAATTTCATTCTTTTACATGTAGCTGTCCATTTTTCACTGCACCACTTATTGAATAGGCTGTTTTTTCTCCATTGTATATTCTTGCCTCCTTTATCAAAGATAAGGTGACCATGTATGCGTGGGTTTATCTCTGGGCTTTCTATCCTATTCCATTGGCCTATATTTCTGTTTTTGTGTCGGTACCATACTGTCTTGATGAATGTAGCTTTGCAGCATAGTCTGTAGACAGGGAGTCTGATTCCTCCAGTTCCGTTCTTCTTTCTCAAAATTGCTTTGGCTACTCGGGGTCTTTTGTGTTTCCATACAAATTGTGAAATTTTTTCTTCTAGTTCTCTGAAAAAGGCCATTGGTAGTTTAATAGGGATTGCATTGAAACTGTAAATTGCTCTGGGTAGTATAGTTATTTTCACAATGTTGATTCTTCCAATCCAAGATAAGATGGAGAGATGATATATCTCTCCATCTGTTTGTATCATCTTTAATTTCTTTCATCAGTGTCATAGTTTTCTGCATACAGGTCTTTTGTCTCCTTAGGTAGGTTTATTCCTAGGTATTTTATTCTTTTTTTGCACTGGTAAATGGGAGTGTTTCCTTAATTTCTCTTTCAGATTTTTCATCACTAGTGTATAGGAATGCAAGAGATTTCTGTGCATTAATTTTTTTTTAATTTTATTTATTTATTTATTTATTTATTTATGGCTGTGTTGGGCCTTCGTTTATGTGCAAGGGCTTTCTCAAGTTGCGGCCAGTGGGGGCCACTCTTCATCGCGGTGCACGGGCCTCTCACTATCGTGGCCTCTCTTGTTGCAGAGCACAGGCTCCAGACGTGCAGGCTCAGCAATTATGGCTCACGGGCCTAGTCGCTCTGTGGCATGTGGGATCTTCCCAGACCAGGGCTCGAACCCGTGCCCCCTGCATTGGCAGGCAGATTCTCAACCACTGTGCCACCAGGGAAGCTCTGTGCATTAACTTTGTATCCTGCTACTTTTCCAAATTCATTGATTAGCTCTAGTAGTTTTCTGGTAGCATCTTTAGGATTCTCTATGTATAGTATCATGTCATCTGCAAATAGTGACAGCTTCACTTCTTCTTTTCCGATTTGGATTCCTTTTATTTCTTTTTCTTGCCTCATTGCTGTGGCTAAAACTTCCAAAACTATGTTGAATAATAGTGGTGAGAGTGGGCAACCTTGTCTTGTTCCTGATCTTGGTGGAAACGGTTTCAGTTTTTCACCATTGAGAACGATGTTGGCTGTGGGTTTGTCACATATGGCCTTTATTATATTCACGTAAGTTCACTCTATGCCTACTTTCCGGAGGGTTTTTACCATAAATGGGTGTTGAATTTTGTTGAAAGCTTTTTCTGCATCTATTGAGATGATCATATGTTTTATCCTTCAGTCTGTTAATATGGTGTATCACACTGATTGATTTGCAAATATAGAAGAATCCTTGCATTCCCGAGATAAACCCCACTTGATCATGGTATATGATCCTTTTAATGTGCTGCTGGATTCTGTTTGCTAGTATTTTGTTGAGGATTTTTGCATCTATGTTCATCAGTGATATTGGTCTGTGCTTTTCTTTTTTTGTAATACCTTTGTCTGCTTTTGGTATCACGGTGATGGTGGCCTCGTAGAATGAGTTTTGGAGTGTTCCTCACTCTGCTATATTTTGGAGGAGTTTGAGAAGGATAGGCGTTAGCTCTTCTCTAAATGTTTGATAGAATTCGCCTGTGAAGCCATCTGGTCCTGGGCTTTATTTTCTTGGAAGAGTTTTAATCACAGTTTCAATTTCAGTGCTTTTGATTGGTCTGTTTATATTTTCTATTTCTTCCTGGTTCAGTTTCAGAAGGTTGTGCTTTTCTAAGAAATTGTCCATTTCTTCCAGATTGTCCATTTTATTGGCATATAGTTGCTTGTAGTAATCTCTCATGATCCTTTGTATTTCTGCAGTGTCAGTTGTTACTTCTCCTTTTTCATTTCTAATTCTATTGACTTGAGGCTTTTCTCTTTTTTTCTTGATGAGTCTGGCTAATGGTTTATCAATTTTGTTTATCTTCTCAAAGACCCAGCTTTTAGTTTTATTGATCTTTGCTATCATTTCCTTCACATCATTTTCATTTACTTTTGATCTGATCTTTATGTTTTCTTTCCTTCTGCTAACTTTGGGTTGTTCTGTTTTTCTTTCTCTAATTGCTTTAGGTGTAAGGTTAGGTTGTTTACTTGAGATTTTTCTTGTTTCTTGAGATAGGATTGTATTGCTATAAATTTCCCTCTTAGAACTTCTTTTGCTGCATCCCATAGGTTTTGGGTTGCTGTGCTTTCATTGTAATTTTTTCTAGGTATTTTCTGATTTTCTCTTGGATTTCTTCAGTCATCTCTTGGTTATTTAGTAGTATATTGTTTAGCCTCCATGTGTTTGTATTTTTTACAGATTTTTTCCTGTAATTGATATCTAGTCTCTTAGCGTTGTGGTCGGAAAAGATACTTAATACGATGTCAATCTTCTTAAATTTACCAAGGCTTGATTTGTGACCCAAGATGTGATCTATCCTGGAGAATGTTCTGTGTGCACTTGAGAAGAAAGTGTATTCTGTTGTTTTTGGTTGGAATGCCCTATAAATATCAATTAAGTCCATCTTGTTTAATGTATCATTTAAGACTTATGTTTCCTTAGTTTTTTTTTCCATTTTGGTTGATATGTCCATTGGTGAAAGTGGGGTGTTAAAGTCCCCTACCATGATTGCGTTACTGTTGATTTCCCTTTTCATAGCTGTTAGCATTTGCCTTATGTATTGAGGTGCTCCTATGTTGCATTCATAAATACTTACAATTGTTGTATCTTCTTCTTGGATTGATCCTTGATCATTATGTAGTGTCCTTCTTTGTCCCTTGTAATAGTTTTTATTTTAAAGTCTATTTTGTCTGATATGAGAATTCCTACTCCAGCTTTCTTTTGATTTCCATTTGCATGGAGTATCTATTCCATCCCCTCACTTTCAGTTAGTATGTGTCCCTAGGTTTGAAGTGGGTCTCTTGTAGACAGCATGTATATGGGTCTTGCTTTTGTATCGATTCAGCCAGTCTATGCCTTTTGGTTGGAGCATTTAATCCATTTACATTTAAGGTAATTATCAATATGTATGTTCCTATTACCATTTTCTTAATTGTTTTGGATTTGTTATTGTAGGTCTTTTCTTTCTCTTGTTTTTCCTGCCTAGAGTAGTCCTTTAGCATTTGTTGTAAAGATGGTTTGGTGGTGCTGAATTCTCTTAGCTTTTGTCTGTCTGTAAAGGTTTTAATTTCCCCGTCAAATCTGAATGAGATCCTTACTGGGTAGAGTAATCTTGGTTGTAGGTTTTTCCCTTTCATCACTTTAAATATGTCCTGGCACTCCCTTCTGGCTTGCAGAGTTTCTGCTGAAAGATCAGCTGTTAACCTTATGGGGATTCCCTTGTATGTTATTTGTTATTTTTCCCTTGCTGCCTTTTATGGGTTTTTTGTATTTAATTTTTGATAGTTTGATTAATATGTGTTGGCATGTTTCTCTTTGGATTTATCCTGTATGGGACTCTCTGCACTTCCTGGACTTGATTGACTATTTCCTTTCCCATATTAGGGAAGTTTTCAACTATAATCTGTTCAAATATTTTCTCAGTCCCTTTCTTTTTCTCTTCTTCTTCTGGGACTCCTATAATTGAATGTTGGTGCGTTTAATGTTGTCCTAGAGATCTCTGAGAATGTCAATTCTTTTCATTCTTTTTTCTTTATTCTGCTCTGCAGTAGTTATTTCCACTATTTTATCTTCCAGGTCACTTATCCGTTCTTCTACCTCAGTTATTCTGCTATTGATTCCTTCTAGAGAATTTTTAATTTCATTTATTGTGTTGTTCATCATTGTTTGTTTGCTCTTTAGTTGTTCTAGGTCCTTGGGAAATGTTTCTTGTATTTTCTCCATTCTATTTCCAAGATTTTGGATCATCTTTACTCTCATTACTCTGAATTTTTTTTCAGGTAGACTGCCTATTTCCTCTTCATTTCTTTGGTCTGGTGGGTTTTTACTGTGCTTCTTCATCTGCTGTTTATTTCTCTGTCTTCTCATTTTGCTTAACTTACTGCACTTGGGGTCTCCTATTCACAGGCTGCAGGTTCATCGTTCCCATTGTTTTTGGTGTCTGCCCCCCAGTGGATAAGGTTGGTTCAGTGGGTTGTGTAGGTTTCCTCATGAGGGGACTGGTGCCTGTGTTCTGGTGGATGAGGCTGGATCTTGTCTCTCTGGTGGGCAGGACCGCGTCCAGTGGTGTGTTTTGTGGTGTCTGTGAACTTAGTATGAGTTTAGGCAGCCTCTCTGCTTATGGTTGGGGTTGTGTTCCTGTCTTACTAGTTGTTTGGCATAGGGTGTCCAGCACTGGAGCTTGCTTGTTGTTGAGTGGAGCTGGGTCTAGTGTTGACAAGGACATCTCTGAGACAGCTCTTGCCAATTGATATTACGTGGGGCTGGGAGGTCTCTGGTGGTCCAATGTCATGCACTCAGCTCTCCCACCTCAGAGGCTCAGGCCTGACACCTGGCCAGAGCACCAAGACCCCGTCAGCCACACGGCTGAAGTGCCTTCAGAGTTGTAGAAGCTGGCCTGTAGTGGCTCTCCTTTTGTGCTGCCCATTAGAATCACCTGCTTCTTCCTTGTTTTGCCCCAAAGGTAGTGTTCCACAGAGAAAAACAGCAGCCTTGAAAATAGTCACAGCTCTGAGATGGCTTTTTTTTTTCCTTTGTTTTTAGTCGTGTTTCTCTTGCTCACAGGGGGCCACATGCTGAGGCCTCGCACCTGGCTCTTCCGACCGGAGTTCCTAGTGTGTAATGGCTGCCACCAACAGCTCAGCTCAGGCAGGTCGTGTGCAGAAGTGGGGCGAAACACACTGCAATCCAAGATGGCAGCTGGGGGCCATGTGCAGAGAGGCTGCACATGACCTGAATAAGTTTTGATATGTCTCTGACTGATTCCTTAGGAAGGGGTTACAGAAATAAAAGGCTCACAGAGCATTACTCCATAATACATCTCTAGAAATATTTTGGCACAAATAATTTTCTAGAAGACTATGGAAATTTATACACAAAACTGACTCTCTTTTTCTGATTGTTATAATAATGCCAATGTCGTTTTTGTAGAGTTTAGAAAGCACAGGAGGAAAATAGAGAAAATATGAACTATACATTTCTTCTGAAATTACTATAGAGCCATACCTTCAGATGCATATATATGGATGAATATATAGCTAAATGATGGATACATGTACTTAGATAGCTAGAGAGAATTAAAAACATATACACATCTGATCTTACTACAGAACTGAGTTCCTGATTCTTTCGTTTAATACTATAACATGTTCATTCTCTTTAATGATTTATAAAACTTTTATATATGAAGAGTGTGAATTACTACACATTTTTCAAGTTAATTATTCTAAATATTTATCAATACTCTAAATAACTACCAACATTTCAGTCCATTTCATAGTTCTATTTTTACAGTAAACCCCTCTTTAAAAATATTTTATGAATGTATTTTGTATTATGAAGATGTTACTTTAATTTTGTTTTGTTTATGATTCATTTCACATTTACTCTATGTAAAGATTGATGATGATGTCAACTTATGCTCATATAAACAGAAGTGCTTTAATGCTATTTATTATCTTTCATAGAATTGTTTATAATTTATTTATCTGCATGGAACTACTCCTACTGATCAGAGAGAATTTTACTGTGAGTTTATTTAAAGACATTGTAGTTGTACTTAATGTGTGTGCGTGTGCGCATGCATGTATTTAGGGAAATATCCTTTCTCTACATTACAACATTACTGCCCAGTCTGGGTATGGCTAAGACTGAAGATTTTCCCTAAAAAGGAGTAGGAAACAGGACAAAACACGTGAAAGCATCACACAAACTCATCAGAAATTTTAACTTCCAATCAATCTGTTCTTTATGGTAAGTGAAATTACTTCATTTTTTTTTTTGGATCCAAAAAGTATGTTTTATGCATCATATAATTATTAACTCTTCATCTAAATTAAAGATACTTAAAAGCAGGACCTGTGTTTTATAACTCTTCACATCTCCAAGGATCTGGAACAGCGCTCTGCTCATAAAAGATATTCAGCAAAAATTTGTATTGATTACCATGATAAAGTACATTGCTAGGTTTATTCACTGGCAGAAGAGGAAAGAGAAAAACTGTACTTTTGCCTGTCCATAATGCTCATACTTTATAGATTTCAGCCAAAATTTCTCACAGTCCCCACCTTTCTATATTGTGTAACTCAAGAAACACAGTTATTGAGTATCTGTGTACACTGTGCTACATGACCTTTATATCTGGGCTCAGTATTTCTTAGCTTTTTTTAAAAAAAAGTTAGAATAGAAAACTGCAATAACTTTGGTGTGGGAAGACAAGAATAAGGCCTATTTTATAGGTTTGACTATTTGTTTTAAAGGAAGAGAAATGTACAGTATTATGAACATACTTGGCCTGAAGTATAGATGAAAATGGAATAGAGAGGACCTTTTGTATACTGTATTCCAAAATGGCAAAAGGCAAGTGACGCAATGATATTGAAAGAAAATACAAGGACTTTAAAAGTGCATGTCAAAAAAAAAGGCAGTGATTCAAATACTAGAAGAAGAACAGATAGATTGTTTTGAGCATGTTTATAGCATAGAGAAACAAAACAATAAATTTTAGAAGGCAGATTAAAGAATAAAAGGCTTAGAAGAGCACAGACTTTTGCTTTAAAAATCATATTTGAAGGATACTGAAGAAAATAATATGAGGGAAATTGATGAAAATAACATTCAAAAATACAATGATGCAATGAAATGATATTTTGCACTTAAGAAATGAATACTGGGATTTTCCTGGTGGTGCAGTGGTTAAGAATCCGGCTGCCAATGCAGGGGACACGGGTTCGAGCCCTGGTCTGGGAAGATCCCACATGCCGCGGAGCAACTAAGCCCATGCACCACAACTACTGAAGCCCACATGCCTAGAGCCCGTGCTCCAAAACAAGAGAAGCCACCACAGTGAGAAGCCCACGCAGCGCAACAAAGAGTAGTCCCCACTCGCCGCAACTAGAGAAAGCCCGCGTAGCATAGAAGACCCAATGCAGCCAAAAATAAAAATAAATAAAATAAATAAATTTATATTAAAAAAAAACTAATACCAAGGAGAAGAGAAAATAAATGAGGATGAAATATATTCTTAAACTAAAGCACTTGTAAGTCTCTACCTCACTTTGCAATATGAAGAAGCATATTGATATAATGTTATAATAACAACCAGATTTCAGCCAGGATCCCTTTCAGGGGCTGAAAAACTTCATGCAACTAATGATAAAATTTGTAATTAATGTACACAGCAATTTCTTTTAATAACTGAGAACTTCCATGCAACCAAAATAGAAATAGGGAGTGGTGTTTGGTTGTGGTATTATATTTTAAGAATGTTAAATTAATTTTCTCTTAAATGATGGCAAAAACATATCTTAGTAAATGATTTATAACTATTTTTTACTTTAGGTTTGCTTTAATTAAATAAGATTAATCTTTTAAAAATTGATTTGTAACAGAGTTACTATGCAAAGGAAATACAATTAATGTCATTGAAGTCTACTTCACAGAACATTTTTGCCTGTGCAGTATGAAGACCATGATTCCTGTGGGAAGTATGCAGAATATAAGTGGAAGTGTGCTGCACATACAATCAGCAATACATTCAGGTAAAGCATTAATATGCTTTGCATTACTAGCAGAACCTTTGAAAATGTATGTTATTCTAAAAGCAATGTGCTGCTATGATAAATTCCCTCTTACTCATTAAATATACATATGTATGTATGGGACATATAAATGTAGAGACCAATCACCAAGCATGGTTTTATAAGGGCCATTTTTCTATTACTGTAAAAGGGGCTGTGCTGGGCACAAATTTAGTTACTCCGGATTATCTCTCAAACTGCTGCCACCATTCACACTACCACTGCTTGAGTACATATCATCATTTCTCTCCTATACTATTTTTCTCCATTCCTCATTATCTCTCAGTAAATTTAGATGTGCAATCTGTGCAACTACTCTGCTAAAAATCTCTATGTGGATTACCACTGCCTTAAGTATAAAGTTTAAATTTAGTACCATATGTTACTAGATTTTTCTTCATCTTGTTCCTGCATTCTATTCAAACTCTGTGACTACCATTCCTACCATGTATCCTGTGATAGTTATACTTCACAAATTATGGTTCATCAAATATCCCATACTTTCCCATAGTACCATATGTTTGCAAATACAGCTTGCTGTGCCCAGATCACCATTCCCCATATTATCCATCAATTTAAATCTACTATTCTTTAAATATAAGTCCCCATCTTCTTCTCCACCAAGCCTTTTGTGACCACTCAGTTCTCCCCTATCCCCAACAGATATACCTAAATTCACTGAGTGCCTTTCTTCTACACCTCATTAATAACATCTGCACACTATTAAAGTTGCTGATGCATTTATTTTCTGATTTCAAAGATAATTTTCTTACTTATCTCCAATCCTCTGACAACTTTCTAAAAACTATGAGTCCCAGGTTCCACATATGTTGGACAGAACCAATCTCATTGTTGTGATGATGAGACAAAATGAGGCATGTAAAATAAATTTTCCATAAATGAGTGATTTCCCCCTCCTATTACCTTTTCTTTCATTTCCACCAGAATCAGAGTTCTTTAGGAATCTAATTCATTAACATATTTTCAAGACTTGGAAAAGTCCCTAGCAGGGACTTAGGATAATATTGATGAGAAAAGAAGAGAACAGGATTAACTGAGGGAGGAAGAAAGAGGGCTACAAAAAGAATTACAGCTTGAACCAGAGTAGGAAGGTAGAGAGTAGCTCAAGCTCATGTGAAGAGTAGGATCCCTAGACTTCATAATCCACTCTTCTTTCTTGCCAGAGACCTGTTGTCATTGACATGCAGGACAACAAGCATCCTCTCATGTTGTTCAGCTCTGTGGCAGCAGATTCTCACTCTTGCTCTTAAACCATGTTTTCTCATATATTTGAGGTTTGGGGTAAGTCACTGTCCTCTGACCCAGACATGTTATACCTCATGAAGCCAAAATTGAGATATAATCCATATAAGTATTTTCTACTCCATCTATTGTCTAGACTTATGTTCTGATTCTTTTATTTTGTTATAACAGTGTTTTTACACATATCTTACCTAATGTAACACTGCTATATAATGTTAGTTTGGGGTGTAATGAATTTATACTGTTCACTTCCTTACAAACTTTTGCTTTATTAGTTTTGCAATTATTTTCTGTAGCGGGAAATAAGTAGAGGTGAAACCCTGTTTTCACTATTTTATATATGCATGGATTCAAACAGGGTTTAAATTAAACGTATGCTCATTTTTTCCCCAGATTGCAATATTTTATCTTTAAAACAAACGAACAGCCACAAAAAAGAAACCTGACACAAGTAACAGTAATAATAGTAATAATAATGTCCGCAGCAAATTTCCTTTGGTATCCCAGGGTTCTATTTTGTTTTATTTTGTTTTGTTTTTAGTATGTGCTTTATATTTGGGTTCTTGGTATATATTTCCAAAGGGTGTACTTGACCGAGGACATTTTTAAGTATCACAGAGAAGCCAAAGCCATACTATAAACCTCAGTATATGCCTTATATTTATCTAACAGGTTGAATTCATAAACTCAGGCCACTTCTTCCCAAAGTTCTCAATATGTCTCATCATGATCATTACTCGTTATAGTATTTATTGTCATATCACATTCTAACTGTGGAAGTACTCACACACAGCTTATTCATTAACCTCAGCTACTAGAAGCTGGGGTTTGTTAGACAGCAGAAACATACAATTTCTACAGAAGGTCTGGCTAATTTTAATTAAACAAGTTTTATGTATTCATCATATTTAACATCTGCCCCCTCTCCAAATCAGTATAGTGTGATGGATAAGCTCTAGGACTTAAGGTAGACCTAAATGTGAGGTTTGCCTAGTAACTAACCCATTCTCTCCCTCAGTGTTTCTATTTGTAAACTGGTGAAAAACCTAGTTCCTGAGGATGACATGCAAAAATATACGTAAAATGCTTTTCAGAGACTTTGGGTATATGTATGCCATTCTGAATTCTTAGATGCCATTTTTAACCAGTTCAATTCTGATTTGTATATATTATAATGAACTCATCAGCTTCACATACATGCTACATCATAGGTACAAAAACCATAAGTGATTTATAAATGAAATAGTCACGAATAGCTTTATTTGAATGAAGACTAAGAGTTCCACTTGACTCATGTGGTAGAGAGGTATGCTGTCACAGAGTGTGCCATAGTCAAACCCAGTGCACTGAGTCAGCAGAAGCATGAGATGCAGTGGGGTGGGGACGGTGCTGCTCATCAGTTATATCTACTATAACATGTGGTGGTGAAGATCTCTTCAGGCTCAAAGAGTTATTGAGTTATTACCACACATATTGCCATGTTGCCTGCCCCCCTTTATGTTCATCATTGTCTATACAACATAATTAAGGGAAAGAAAAATTTTGTCACATTAACGATGTTATAAGCACAGATTTCCTCCCACTATGTTTTATTTAAAACTCTATTGTTGGGCTTCCCTGGTGGCGCAGTGGTTGAGAATCTGCCTGCCAATGCAGGGCACACGGGTTCGAGCCCTGGTCTGGGAAGATCCCACATGCCGCGGAGCAACTAGGCCCGTAAGTCACAATTTCTGAGCCTGCGCGTCTGGAGCCTGTGCTCCGCAGCAAGAGAGGCCGCGATAATGAAAGGCCCTCGCACCGCGATTAAGAGTGGCCCCCACTTGCCGCAACTAGGGAAAGCCCTCGCACAGAAGCGAGGACCCAGCACAGCCATAAATAAATAAATTAAAAAAAAAAAAAAGAAATACAACCAAATTAATTTAAAAAAAAAACTCTATTGTTTATAAAGGAGGTCCCATATTTTTTACCATCTTCTTCCCTAATATTAATATATTTTATTTTGCAACCCAATTTGACCCCAAGATTGAGAAGGCTGTAATTATTCAATCTTCTGTATCTTAAACTAAGATAAATTTCATAGATTTTTCTTGAATATTTTTTAACTTTCAAAATTTTCTTTAATATTCCTGACTTCTCAATATTTTCATCTCTGGTTAACTCTCTGATAGAGTCTTAACTTCTCAAGCTTCGTAGCAATAGAAAATATTAAAGAAAAGATAGTTGCAGCCACTTTGAAGGAGTGTTTGGAGTTACAGATCATCACCAAGCTTTTTTTTTTTTTTTTAACCAATTTATGACAACCTTCAATTTATTCATGTCTTTATGGTTCCAAAAATACTTCCAATTTTATCTGAACCTGAAAACAAGCAAGTCCACCCATCAATTTAAATCATTCTGTAAGGGAAGAGAGAAATCAAGATACACACACATGGATAACTTGTTGAATATCAATTAAGCAAAAGTTATTTTGATTGTTATATTGCAAATATGCTAATAATAAATAAAAAGGAATAATGCATATTGTTTGAATGCCTTCTTCCAATAAATTGGTACTAAAATACTTACCTACTATATTAGTCTGCTCAGGCTGCTGTAACAAAATACCATATATTGTGTTACTCAAACAACAGAAATTTATTTTCTCACAATTCTGGAGTTTAGAAGTCCAAGATCAAGGTGCCAGCAAGGCTGGTTACTGGTGAAGTCTCTCCCCTGTTCTTGCAAGGGAGCCTTCTCATAGTGTCCTCATATGTACTTTTCTCGGTGAGTGCAGAGAGAACTATTTGATAACCTCTTTTTTTTTTCATAAGGACACCAGTCTCAGTGGATTAGGTTCTCACTCTTATGACCTTATTAAACCTTAATTACCTCCCTAGAGGTACTATCTCCAAGCACAGTCACATTGGGGGTTAGGGCTTCAATGTGTTATTTTTGAGAGAACACTATTTAGTCCATAACAGTTACACAAATAACTCCTTGTTTATAACATCCAAATATGATATTCTTCAGAACTGCTATAGCATTGTTCTCACTACACATAAATTCAACTGTAGTTATACTGCTTTGCTTTGTTTTTTGTATGTATATCTAGGTATATTTTAGGGCTCATGAAGAAAGTAGTAGCAATATTTGAATCTCTGTACTCTCCAGAGTTTAACAAGAGTCAAATACTAAGTATCTACAGTCCTTTCCTGCCAAAAAAAAACTACTTTAAGAAGTTGTACTTTTAATAAAGAAACAGAAATGTTGCTGAGGGAAAAATTCCTGTAAAATCAGAAGACACTCCATTACCTGAAAATGTTAAACACAAAAATCTTTGTGAAGCCATTGATTTGCCTATTGTGCCTTGTCCTCATGTATATTCATTTAGACTTTTAATTGACTTTATTGGTTCTCCCACATACTAAAATTGGTCTCTTGATTGCATTATTTCTAATAAAATGTATACACCTTTAATTACAGATTTAATAGAAAAATTGGACAAGAGAAACATATACAACTGAATAAATATCCAGAAAACTTAAATTATAAATCCATAGTTGAGTTTGCAAATTAAATGACACAGCACCAACTTTATGGCCATACCTGTTAACTGGTTATATAAGATGGTGGGTAGTATTTGTGGACTTCTGAAATAGGCTACAAAATTGGCAATGGGTCAACATCTAGTTACTTATTATAACTTCCCTGTTTCTAAAGATTTGTAAGTTTTTACTCTGAAGAGACACCTAGAATGAAAATAATATGTCTGGCAGAAAGCCAATATTTGAAAATACTATGTGCAAAAGATGGAAGAAGTGTCCATCTCCAAAGATAAATTTTTAGAAAATGCTGCTAACCAAAAATAACAGCTTTAGGAAATCTAGAATAGAGAATAAGTTGATGATTACTCAACATGCTGAGAGATAATGAAGGAGATTATCCCTAATGGTAAGAATAACTAATATAATGCTGATGTATTATGGGGCATAAAATGTCCTTCAAACTAAAATGGGTGAAACAAACATGTATTAAAAGAAATTGAACATGCTTGAGTTGGAACATGTATAATGAGAAAATACCTAGAAATTTTAATGATACTATGTATTGTTTCAGAAAATTTTTATTCAAGTATCAAAAGAACTTCATATCAAGTCAAAGAAATACTACATTAAGTATGACGATTAATGGAAAGAGGCTTCTCAAAATATGCCACAGAAACCATTCTTTGGTCTTATTCTTGTAAAACTTTTTTTTTAAAATAGATGACTTGGATGAAGACTCAGAAGCCAGCCTTGAAAAGATTATACTATGCTAGAGGAATAACTACCACCACTTTGCATAAAACAATTTCTAAAATAGTGCAGTAATATGCCCTGACATAGGAAAATGTGAAGTGTTGCATTCGTGTTTAAAAAATCAACTGCAAATAATGTGTGTGTGTCTGTGTGTGGGTGTGGTGACGGGGAGGGAGTATTCAGGAGTCAGAGGGCAGCCTGGTTGAATAACAATTGAGACAAAATTAAATGAAATAAACCCAAAGTCTATTTTGAGCCCCAAGAAAACAAGACTATTTAAATAATAATACAAAACATGGACTTCAGGAGACCTTCAAGATGGCGGAAGAGTAAGACGCGGAGATCACCTTCCTCCCCACAGATACATCAGAAATATATCTACATGTGGAACAACTCCCACAGAACACCTACTGAACGCTGGCAGAAGACCTCAGACCTCCCAAAAGGCAAGAAACTCCCCACGTACCTGAGTAGGGCAAAAGAAAAAAGAGACAAAAGAATAGGGATGGGACCTGCACCAGTGGGAGGGAGCTGTGAAGGAGGAAAGGTTTCCACACACTAGGAAGCCCCTTCACTGGCAAAGATGGCGGGTGGCCGTGGTGGGGGGTGGGGGGAAGCTTTGAAGCCACGGAGGAGAGCGCAGCAACAGGGGTGCGGAGGGCAAAGCGGAGAGATTCCCGCACAGAGGATCGGTGCCAACCAGCACTCACCAGCCCAAGAGGCTTGTCTGCTCACCCGCCAGGGCGGGTGGGGGCTGGGAGCTGAGGCTTGGGCTTCAGAGGTCAGACCCCAGGGGGAGGACTGGGGTTGGCGGCATGAACACAGCTACCTGGGAGTGTGTCCAGGAAAAAGTCTCGAACTGCCAAAGAGGCAAGAGACTTTTTCTTGCCTCTTTGTTTCACGGTGCGCGAGGAGAGGGGATTTAGAGCACTGCCTAAACGAGTTCCAGAGACTGGCGCAAGATGCGGCTATCAGCGCGGACACCAGAAACAGGCATGAGACACTAAGGCTGCTGCTGCCGCCACCAAGAAGCCTGTGTGCAAGCACAGGTCACTATCCACACCTCCCCTCCTGGGAGCCTGGGCAGCCTGCCACTGCCAGGGTCCCGTGATCCAGGGACAACTTCCCTGGGAGAACACATGGTGCACCTGAGGCTGCTGCAATGTCACACCGGCCTCTGCTGCTGCAGGTTAGCCCTGCACTCCGTACCCCTCCCTCCCCCCGGCCTGAGAGAGCCAGAGACACCGAATCAGCTGCTACGAGTGAAGAACAGATGCCCTGAGGTAACCTACATGCAAAGGTGGGACCAAATCCAAAGCTGAACCCCAGGAGCTGTGCGAACAAAGAAGAGAAAGGGAAATCGCACCCAGCAGCCTCAGGAGCAGCAGATTAAATCTCCACAATCAACTTGATGTACCTGCATTTGCAGAATACCTGAATAGACAACGAATCATCCCAAACTGAGGTGGTGGACTTTGGGAGCAATGGTATATATATATATATATATATATATATATATATATATATATATATATATATATATATATTTTTTTTTTTTTTTTTTCCTTTTTCTCTTTTTCCGTGTAGATGACAGGGTCTTGGTGCTCTGGCAGGGTGTCAGACCTGTGCCTCTGAGGTGGGAGAGCTGAGTTCAGGACATTGGTCCACCAGAGACCTCCCAGCTCCACATAATATCAAATGGTGAAAATCTCCCAGAGATCTCCATCTCAACACCAAGACACAGCTCCACTCAATGACCAGCAAGCTACAGTGCTGGACACCCTATGCCAAACAACTAGCAAGACAGGAACACAGCCCCATCCATTAGCAGAAAGGCTGCCTAAAATCATAATAAGGTCACAGACACCACAAAACACACCACCAGACACGGGCCTGCCCACCAGAAAGACAAGATGCAGGCTCATCCACTAGAACACAGGCACTAGTCCCCTCCACCAGGAAGCCTACACAACCCACTGAATGATCCTTAGCCACTGGAGGCAGACACCAAAAACAACGGGAAATATGAACCTGCAGCCTGCAAAAAGGAGACCCCAAATACAGTAAGTTAAGCAAAATGAGAAGACAGAGAAACACATAGCAGATGAAGGAGCAAGGTAAAAACCCACCGGTCCAAACAAACAAAGAGGAAATAGGCAGTCTACCTGAAAAACAATTCAGAGTAATGAGAGTAAAGATGATCCAAAATCTTGGAAATAGAATGGAGAAAATACAAGAAACATTTCATAAGGACCTAGAAGAACTGAAGAGCAAACAAACAATGATGAACAACACAATAAATGAAATTAAAATTTCTCTAGAAGGAATCAATAGCAGAATAACTGAGGTAGAAGAGCGGATAAGTGACCTGGAAGATAAAATAGTGGAAATAACTACTGCAGAGCAGAATAAAGAAAAAAGAATGAAAAGAATTGAGGACAGGCTCAGAGACCTTTAGGACAACATTAAATGCACCAACATTTGAATTATAGGGGTCCCAGAAGAAGAAGAGAAAAAGAAAGGGACTGAGAAAATATTTGAACAGATTATAGTTGAAAACTTCCCTACTATGGGAAAGGAAATAGTTAATCAAGTCCAGAAAGCACAGAGAGTCCCATACAGGATAAATCCAAGGAGAAACATGCCAAGATACATATTAATCAAACTATAAAAAATTAAATACAAAGAAAACATATTAAAAGCAGCAGGGGAAAATAACAAATAACATACAAGGGAATCCCCATAAGGTTAACAGCTGATCTTTCAGCAGAAACTCTGCAAGCCAGAGGGAGTGCCAGGACATATTTAAAGTGATGAAAGGGAAAAACCTACAACCAAGATTACTCTACCCAGTAAGGATCTCATTCAGATTTGACAGGGAAATTAAAACCTTTACAGACAGACAAAAGCTAAGAGAATTCAGCACCACCAAACCAGCTTTACAACAAATGCTAAAGGAACTACTCTAGGCAGGAAACACAAGAGAAAGAAAAGACCTACAATAACAAACCCAAAACAATTAAGAAAATGGGAATAGGAACATACATATCGATAATTACCTTAAATGTAAACGGATTAAATGCTCCAACCAAAAGACACAGACTGGCTGAATGGATAGAAAAACAAGACCCGTATATATGCTATCTACAAGAGACTCATTTCAGACCTAGGGACACATACAGACTGAAAATGAGGGGATGGAAAAAGATATTCCATGCAAATGGAAATCAAAAGAAAGCTGGGGTAGCAATTCTCATATCAGACAAAATAGACTTTAAAACAAAGACTATTAGAGGAGACAAAGAAGGACCCTACATAATGATCAAGGGATCAACCTAAGAAGGAAATATAAAAATTGTAAATATTTATGCACCCAACATAGGAGCACCTCAATACATAAGGCAAATGCTAACAGCCATAAAAGGGGAAATTGACAGTAACACAATCATGGTAGGGGACTTTAACACCCCACTTTCACAAATGGACAGATCATCCAAAATGAAAATAAATAAGGAAACACAAGCTTTAAATGACACATTAAACAAGATGGACTTCATTGATATTTATAGGACATTCCATCCAAAAACAACAGACTACACTTTCTTCTCAAGTGCTCATGGAACATTCTCCAGGATAGATCATATCTTGGGTCACAAATCAAGCCTTGGCAAATATAAGAAAACTGAAATCATATGAAGTATATTTTCCGAACACAACGCTATAAGACTAGATATCGATTACAGGAAAAAAATCTGTAAAAATTACAAACACTTGGAGGCTAAACAATACACTACTTAATAAACAAGAGATCACTGATGAAATCAAAGAGGAAATCAAAAAATACCTAGAAAAAAATGACAATGAAAACACAGCAGCCCAAAACCTATGGGATGCAGCAAAAGAAGTTCTAAGAGGGTAGTTTATAGCAGTACTAATTTACCTTAAGAAACAAGACACATCTCAAATAAACAACCTTTACACCTAATGCAATTAGAAAAAGAAGAACCAAAAAAACCCCAAAGTTAGCAGAAGGGAAGAAATCATAAACATCAGAACAGAAATAAATGAAAAAGAAATGAAGGAAACAACAGCAAAGATCAATAAAACTAAAAGCTGGGTCTTTGAGAAGATAAACAAAATTGATAAACCATTAGCCAGACTCATCAAGAAAAAAAGGGAGAAGACTCAAATCAATACAATTAGAAATGAAAAAGGAGAGGTAACAACTGACACTGCAGAAATACAAGGATCATGAGAGATTACTACAAGCAGCTATATGCCAATAAAATGGACAACCTGGAAGAAATGGACAATTTCTTAGAAAAGCACAACCTTCCGAGACTGAACCAGGAAGAATTAGAAAATATAAACAGACCAATCACAAACACTGAAATTGAGACTGTGATTTAAAATCTTCCAACAAACAAAAGCCGAGGACCAGATGGCTTCAAGGGGAATTCTATCAAACATTTAGAGAAGAGTTAACACCTATCCTTCTCAAACTCTTTCAAAATACAGCAGAGGGAGGAACACTCCCAAACTCATTCTATGAGGCTATCATCACCCTGATACCAAAACCAGACAAAGATGTCACAAAGAAAGAAAACTACAGGCCAATATCTTTGATGAACATAGATGCAAAAATCCTCAACAATATACTAGCAAACATAATCTAACAGCACATTAAAAGGATCATACACCATGATCAAGTGGGGTTTATCTCAGGAATTCAAGGATTCTTCAATATATGCAAATCAATCAATGTGATACACCATATTAACACACTGAAGGATAAAACTATATGATCATCTCAATAGATGCAGAAAAAGCTTTTGACAAAATTCAACACCCATTTATGATAAAAACCCTCCAGAAAGTAGGCATAGAGGCAACTTACCTCAACATAATAAAGGCCATATATGACAAACCCACAGCCAACATCGTCCTCAATGGTGAAAAACTGAAACCATTTCCCCTAAGATCAGGAACAAGACAAGGTTGCCCACTCTCACCACTGTTATTCGGCATTGTACTGGAAGTTTTAGCCACAGCAATCAGAGAGGGAAAAAAATAAAAGGAATCCAAATCTGAAAAGAAGACGTAAAGATGTCACTGTTTGCAGATGACATGATACTATACAGAGAGAATCCTAAAGATGTTACCAGAAAACTACTAGAGCTAATCAATGAATTTGGTAAAATAGCAGGATACAAAATTAATGCACAGAACTCTTGAATTCCTATACACTAATGATGAAAAATCTGAAAGAAAAATTAAGGAAACACTCCCATTTACCATTGCAACAAAAAGAATAAAATACCTAGGAATAAACCTACCTAAGGGGACAAAAGACCTGTATGCAGAAAACTATAAGACACTTATGACAGAAATTTAAGATGATACAAACAGATGGAGAGATATACCATGTTCTTGGATTGGAAGAATCAACATTGTGAAAATGACTATACTACCCAAAGCAATCCACAGATTCAATGCAATCTCTATCAAACTACCAATGGCATTTTCACAGAACTAGAACAAAAAATTTCACAATTTGTATGGAAACACAAAAGACCCCAAATAGCCAAAGCAATCTTGAGAACGAAAAACAGAGCTGGAGGAATTAGGCTCCCTGACTTCAGAAAATAATACAAAGCTACAGTCATCAAGACATTATGGTACCAGCACAAAAACAGACATATCGATCAATGGAACAGGATAGAAAGCCCAGAGATAAACCCACGCACGTATGGTCACCTTATTTTTGATAAAGGAGGCAAGCATATACAGTGGAGAAAAGACAGCCTCTTCTATAAGTGCTTCTGGGGAAACTGGACAGCTACCTGTAAAAGAATGAAATTAGAACACTCCCTAACACCATACACAAAAATAAACTCAAAATGGATTATAGACCTAAATGTAAGGCCAGACACTATAAAACCCTTAGAGGAAAAGAGAGGCAGAACACTCTATGACATAAATCACAGCAAGATCCTTTTTGACCCACCTCCTAGAGCAATGGAAATAAAAACAAAAATAAACAAATGGGACCTAATGAAACACAAAAGCTTTTGCACAGCAAAGGAAACCATAAACAAGACGAAAAGACAACCCTCAGAATGGGAGAAAATATTTGCAAATGAAGCAACTGACAAAGGATTAATCTCCAAAATTTACAAGCAGCTCATGCAGCTCAATATCAAAAAAAAAAGAACCCAATCCAAAAATGGGCAGAAGACCTAAATAGACATTTCTCCAAAGAAGATATACAGATTGCCAACAAACACATGAAAGGATGCTCAACATCTCTAATGATTAGAGAAATGCAAATCAAACTTCAATGAGGCATCACCTCACACTAGTCAGAATTGCCATCATCAAAAAATCTACAAACAATAAATGCTGGAGAGGGTGTGGAGAAAACGGAACCCTCTTGCACTGTTGGTGGGAATGTAAATTGATACAGCCACTATGGAGAACAGTATGGAGGTTCCTTAAAAAACTAAAAACAGAACTACCATACAACCTAGCAATCCCACTACTGGTCATATACCCTGAGAAAACCATAATTCAAAAAGAGTCATGTACTTCAAATTCATTGCAGCTCTATTTACAATAGCCAGGACATAGAAGCAACCTAAGTGTCCACTGACAAATGAATGGATAAAGAAGATGTGGCACATACATACAATGGAATATTACTCAGCCATCTAGGTGGATGGACCTAGAATTTGTCATACAGAGTGAAGTAAGTCAGAAAGAGAAAAACAAATACCATATGCTAATGCATATATATGGAATCTAAAAAAAAAAAAAATGGTCATGAAGAACCTAGGGGCAGGATGGGAATAAAGACACAGACCTACTAGAGAGTGGACTTGAGGACACGGGCAAGGGGAAAGGTAAGCTGGGACGAAGTGAGAGAGTGGCATGGACATATATACACTACCAAATGTAAAATAGATAGCTAGTGGGAAGCAGCCACATAGCATAGGGAGATCAGCTCGGTGCTTTGTGACCACCTACAGGGGTGGATAGGGAGGGTGGGAGGCAGGGAGATGCAAGAGGGAGGAGATATGGGGTATATGTATATGTATAGCTGATTCACTTTGTTATAATGCAGAAACTAACACACCATTGTAAAGCTATTATATTGCAATAAAGATGTTAAAAAAACAAAAACAAAAAAACCATGGTCTTCAGCAGAATAATAGTATTCGAAAGACTGAAAGCCAATATCTAACCCTGAAGTCTACACCAGAGAAACCCAGTAATCTTCTCAAGCCAAAGTTTTAAGACTGTTGAAAAATCAGCATGTATCCAAAACATGGTGAACAACATACACAACAGCCCTGGAGAACATTTCTAAAGAGCAATGTTAGGATTAAGGGTAACAGAAGCTGAGACAAAGGTGAGAGGAAGATGGTAGCAGCTGCAATAGTCTTAGAGCTATAGGGGCCAGATAAAGAATCAATGGATATGTATTAAGAAGATGCAGATTCCTCACCATACAGGAGAATATTTTTAGAAAACTGGTCTATTCAACAATAAAATGACCTGATTCAAAAAGCAGTGAGTTTCTTATCACTTGTAGTATCTGAAACGTATAATGGATGACCATTTGCCAGAGATACTGACATTGATAATTTCTACTTTAGGTGGGTAAGCAAGATTATGTCTTAGGTCAACTCCAACTCAAAACTTCTATGATTATTTCAAGTGAAAGGGAAAAATCTTTTAGATTTGATGAACTCACACTAACATGTATAAGTATCCCAGATAAATGTTTGCTGGCCAGCTGGGTCCAAGAATAAACTCTTCTTTCTTTTTATTACATGCAATTACTATTTAAAAACATTTCAGCATATGATACTGGTTCATACCCACAGAACAGTCATTCTTGAATTAATGTGATATTGCTGGAAGGGCTTATTTTGAAGGGGAGGAAAAAAAAAAAATATATATATATATATAAACACACACACACACTCATTCTTCTGGGAGTAATGTAATAAACTACAGTACTTTTCTGTCACTAAAATCGGTGGTGCCAATAATAAGAACTTGCCCTTCTCATGCTAATCTAATAGCAGATATTCTTGTTTTATTTCAAATTCATATATAAACAAAATAATAGGGATTCACATGTACAAGCAGGTCTGAAATATGTCAAGCAGTTCCATAAATCTAAGTCAGATTTTCTACATGACAAATAACCATTATCAATCTCATGCTAAGTGGGTGCTTAAATTTTCAGAAATCAAAACAATTGAAAAATAAAATCAATCATCATAAAAATCAGAGCTATAGTTCATCAGTCATGAGATGTCAGAAGGTCCCATATTTCCATAACTCCATTCAATCTGAAATAATCAGAGACAGTGAAAATAAGTTATAAAATACATAAATGTCACTTTCACTTCCCTAGTGTTTTGAACCTGGAAAAATTCAGATTCACAGAGACTCCATTCTGATATTTTATCCAAAACAGTCAACCTCTGCATCACTAGTTTGACAGCAAAAGAGGAGGAAAAAAATCACTAAGACTATACAACCTGATCTATTTTGTAAGGATCCAATTACTCCAGTGACCATGCCATACTGTGGCTTCTAGTAGCAAAATTAATACTCCTCGTTTGAAAGTGATCCATACGCTGCATGTGAATGAACCTAATCTCTTTCTTCTTTTTTTATATTTTGTATGTAGACCTTGGGAACAAATCTATACATTTTTTCATTAAAATTATATTTCAGTAATTATTTACTCCCACATTGGAATTTCAGTCTGTATACTCTGTCTCCTCCATCTACTTCTTGCCAATTTATGAATGAACAATTTTTACAGATTCAGTATCTCTATGTGAAATTACTCTCTCTGTGGTTTACATTTCAGCTGTTAGCAATTGAGTACCAGAGACAGCTCAATCTGATGCCAACTTTGGCAGGAGTGAACTTAAGCTGTTTTCCAACATACTTGACTCTGATAGACTCTTTTTCTCTGTTTATTTGTATCCTGAGAGAACACAACCATAGGCATCAACAAAAGGGGAATTTAACTTTTTCCTTTACTTGAGTCTTCATTTACATTTGCAATAGCAGGGACTAATTGCATCTCAAACCATATTCCGTAGCTCAATCTTTTTCCTTGCATCTCTCATTAAAATACCTCTAAGCTATTGCTAGTTCACAATGACCTTCTGCTCCTAGACCTTGATCTGCAGGGAATGTGGATAGAACTGCTTTGGATTGGCACAAAATGTACATTTGAAACATTGCCCAATAACCAGAGACAGAGGTACTAAAGCAGATGATGTGTAAGCAGGTGCTTTTCAGGCCTCAGTGACAGCATTAGGAGCTCTGGTTGGAACCAATCTTTGCTCTGCCAGTTCCCCCACAGTGCACAGTGAAGCATATTCTTTTGCTTTCCAACAGAAGTGTGCTGGTGGAAGCATGTTTTATATTTTATAAACTGGAATAAGTTTGAGATTCCTTACCCAGATTTATACAATCTGCTGAACACTTGTTTTGGTGCCTAGTCCATGCCCATGCAGTTTGAGTGGATTGTAACAGCATCCCTGTTTTGCTGCTTGGAAAATACAGCTCATAAGAATTGTATTAGTTTTTTATTGCTGATATAACAAATTACCACAAATTTAGTAACTTAAAACAACACAAATGTATTATCTTATATTTCTGTAGGTTAGAAGTTCAGCACAGTTCTCATTGAGCTAAAATCAAGGTGTTGGCAGGGCCGTGTTCCCTTCTGGAGGGCCTATTCTCTGATTCTCTTCTTCTCCCTCTCTTTGGCAGTTTTTAGGACTCTTGTGATTACATTCTACCCACCCAGACAGTCCAGGATAATCACCCTGTCTGGCAATTTAGCAACCTTAACGCCATCCAGAAGGTTACCTTCCCTTTTCATGTATTGCAACATATTCACAAGTTCATCTTTGGAAGGCCATTATTCTGCCTACGTTAGCCATGTTTATCAATATGTTTCCCCTATCCTTGGAAGAATTGCTTCATATATGATTTTAATCACTACTTATTTATTTTTTACAAAATAATTATATGATAATAAAATTATATATCATTTATTTATTTCATATTTCTAGTTGGCAATACTAACAAAAAGATGGTCCACAGTTTCCTTTTGGCTAATATAGCTCATAGGGAGCATAAGAAGGGAAAATCAGAGAGGAGAGCTTATAGAATTATGGTGCAATTCCTTCCTTTAACAAATATCTGCACCTTTTAATTCTCAGGCAACAGAATGGAGCTTTTCAAATTCATACACCTTAGTTCCCGAGAACTGTCATAGAATTTCTGGTGACAGCAAAAATTCTTGGAAAACTAAAACCGTGCTGATTCCCAAAATAGTGTTAAAGTGTGCTACATACAGGTAAAGAATTTAGAAACTATGTCCAATTCCAGGAAGCTTCCTTATTACTCATTCATTTTATTTTTTACATACAAAGACTTATTCCTATGTAGCAAATAAATACATACTAAAGGTAACTTTTTTTTTTCATACTCATTATTAGTGCTTAAGGATCAATTTAAAACATTAGGAATCAAACTGCATTTTTATTCTGAGTTTTTATTCTGAAAATAAAATATGTAAATGTTACTAGAGAAAAATGGCCTTTTTGTGAGACTCATTGCCCTGAAGATGAGATGGAAATTTTTAAAAAATTTCAGCACTACTACCTGAAGGCAGCATGTGCTATTTGCTTTGAACATTTAAGGCTAAAAATGTGTTTTGTTCTCTCACAATCAATTAGATGAACACAATTTTTGTAATGAAACATTTAAGAAATATGTACACAGCTTTCAAAAAGTTTTAGCACCACTGCCCATGCTTGTTTATGAGGTTCATTTTCTTTCCCAACCCATAATCATAATGCTAAAACGTGAACTCTTAAATTCTATCATATAAAGAATTGAAGATACATATATATAAAGATGTATATATGTATATAATATGTGTGTGTGTATATGTGTGTGTGTGTATACACACACATAAAGCTGATACAGATAATTGACTATCTCCTGTTGACAGTATTACTAAAAATAAACAACGTCCTTTTAAATATCATTTCATATTTTGCCATCAGGAAAAACATCGGGAATACATTCTGCTATATCTAATTCCATCTATAAAATTTAATTTTATGGAAATATTTAATTGAAATAAAACATTCACAAAATACATTCATATAAATAACAGTTCACAAGTACACAGTTTAATGGCTTTTCACAGATGCAACAGTTGTGTAACCAGCACAAAGATTAAGAAACAAAGTCTTAACCATACCCCAGAGTCTATCTATGTGCAAAACCATTTTCATCACTGTTTCCACTCACAGAATAACTACTACCCTGACTTCTAACACCATAGATTAATTTTTACTTTATTTGAGCTGTATGTAAATGAAATCGTGTAGCATACATTGTTTGACGTCTTTCACTCATCATTATATTTGTGAGACTCATGCAGTTTCAAATTGTTCACTCTCATTTTTGTATATAATTTCTTTGTATGATTACGCCACAGTGCATTTATTTACCCCAGTGTAGATGAACATTTGGCTTACTTCCAGTTTAGGCTATTGGAAGAGTTTTGCTATCCTTATAAGTGTGTTTTTGGTGAAACACACAGACACATAAACACAGCGAGAAATACATTTCTTTCAGGTATGTATCTAGCAATAGAATTACATTTCCTTGGTGACTACTGAAGCTGAATAGATCTTCAGATGTTTATTGGCCATTTGGTATCCATATGTTTGAAGTAACTATAATTATTTTGCTATTTTTTATTATTCTTTTAATGAATTCTCAAGAGATTACTGTGTAGATAATAACATTATATTCAAAGATGTTTTAAAACAAAATGTGTTATTAATATAAAATTTTTCCTTTTATACTCCCAAGATAATTTTAGAACCTTAGAACACTTTAAGTCCAATTACTCCCTTCTATCCATTGCATTATTTTTTTCACTTATTTAAGTTCACTTAATTTCAAAAGTAAGTTCTGAGATGTAGATGGATATCCTTTTCTGAGTTGCCGTAGAATACTCTGCACCATTTAACTATAGCTTTACCGTTCTTTATTGATTTTCCCAGGTTACACGTTTGTCTTTCTTTCTCAATTAAAGGGAAATACGGTTGCATAATGATTAAGAGAGCTACCTTGACTCCATCTTGCCACGTTCAAGTTCTGGGTCTGTCATTTACTGATTCGTTGATCTTAGAAATGTTATTAGTTTTATTATCTATAAAAATGGAAAACTATTAGCGCTTACCTCACAGATCTTTTATGACTACTAAGTGAATTAACGTAAGAAAAGCCCTTAGAACTATGGTCTTAAGTAAGCTTAATAAAAACATTAGTTGTTTTATTATCTGTGTCTTGTGGTCAAGATCTGTCCATGTTAGAATATATTACCCTTATGTTACCATCATCACAAGTCAATAAAACCTTATTTTTTTTTCTTCTATAAGACTTGTGTGGATTTTTCCTTTCAGGTTTTTTGTTTCTGTTTTAATCTTAATCATGAAGAACTCTATTACCTGTTTATATCCCATTATATTCCAGTTCTAATTCCTGAATCTTAAAAAGTATTTTTACTTTTCTCTCTGATAACATTTCCAAGTAAACAGAAAATATTAACTCACTTCCTGACTCCTCTTGTTTCTTTAAATGTAGTCTTTAGAAATCTCCTATGCCATTGAGTAAGATGCATTTCAAAAGTTTTTTTTTTTCTGTGTTTCCTGTTGTCAAAGTGATGGTTTGCTTCCTTTAATCAATATGCTTCTCTAGTCAGGCGCTGATAAACTTATTTGAAAATACTGAACAAGCAGTTTATCAGATATAAATGAGAAATTTACCTTAAAATATCATGGACCCTGATAAGATTGGGGACAATTGGGATTGGGATTTTAAATAAAACTAGATTACTGAGGGTCATATCTGTGTCAGGAAGTGAGGAAAAGATGAATGTCAGAATGATCAATAAGAAATATGTCTGAAATTTGGAATTAGAAAGATGGATCTGATTTAGAATGTTGGACATGGAAGTGACTTTCTCTAACAAATATTATGAATGCCAATGCCATTTATATATATCTTTCATTCAGAAAATGTAGAAGACTACTGGTTCTGAAGGTTGAAGAAGATTAAGGTATGCTGCAACTGTTTTGCGGAAAACTTTCACTGCTTAGTGGAATAGATAGAGCTAACTTAACTTCATCAAATAAACAAGAAAAAAAGAATTTAATGTCAAACAATTTAAATATTAATGATTGCATTATAAGGCTCTTAGAGTAGACAATGACCAAGCACAGACTTTTAAAATAATCTTATATGAGATTTTTTTCAATTTCATTTTTATTCTTCATTACTTATGTGCATAAAATATAGGGTTTTTTTTGTCAATGACAATTTTACAGATAATTCACTTATTTGCTTGAAAGCTACTCACTTGTTTCCCCAGAGAAGACTAATAACAAATCTCATTATTCTTAAAATAAAAGGATTGATTAAACATAATATAGTTACTGATAAAAAATCCTTTTTTGCAGAAGCATTTAGCTGAAAATAGAAAATCATATTTTCTGTCATGTTTCAATGATCTAGAGACATGTAACTAGACTGAGTTACCTTTTCATTTCAATAGAAAGTGATTAATAACTCTTTCCCATAAGAAATCATGTAATATTAAATATGTTGGTATAAAGAATTGGTATAAGGATTTAAGATAGTACTGACAGGAAATTTTAACTTATATCTTTGTTTACAAAATGGCTATACATTATTAAATCTAATTTTCCAATTAGCATATCAAAAATGACAATTATATACTGCCCTCTGCAAAGCTGTCAACAATAGATGTATGCTTACTTCATCACGTTGACTATTTTTATTTTTATTTATTTATTTATTTATTTTTAACATCTTTATTGGAGTATAATTGCTTTACAATGGTGTGTTAGTTTCTGCTTTATAACAAAGTGAATCAGTTATACATATACATATGTCCCCATATCTCTTCCCTCTTTTGTCTCCCTCCTCCCACCTTCCCTATCCCACCCCTCTAGGTGGTCACAAAGCACCGAGCTGATCTCCCTGTGCTATGCGGCTGCTTCCCACTAGCTATCTATTTTACATTTGGTAGTGTATATATGTCCATGTCACTCTCTCACTTTGTCCCAGCTTACCCATCCCCCTCCCCGTATCCTTAAGTCCATTCATTCTCTAGTAGGTCTGTGTCTTTATTCCTGTCTTGCCCCTAGGTTCTTCATGACCTTTTTTTTTTTTTAGATTCCATATATATGTGTTAGCATATGGTATTTGTTTTTCTCCTTCTTACTTACTTCACTCTGTATGACAGACTCTAGGTCCATCCACCTCACTACAAATAACTCAATTTTGTTTCTTTTTATGGCTGAGTAATAGTCCATTGTATATATGTGCCACATCTTCTTTATCCATTTACCTGTTGATGGACACTTAGGTTGCTTCCATGTCCTTCCTATTGCAAATAGAGCTGCAATGAACATTGTGGTACATGACTCTTTTTGAATTATGGTTTTCTCAGGGTATATGACCAGTAGTGGGATTGCTGGGTCATATGGTAGTTCTATTTTTAGTTTTTTAAGGAACCTCCATACTCTTCTCCATAGTGGCTGTGTCAATTTACATTCCCACCAACAGTGCAAGAGGATTCCCTTTTCTCCACACCCTCTCCAGCATGTATTGTTTGTAGATTTTTTTGATGATGGCCATTCTGACCGGTGTGAGATGATATCTCATTGTAGTTTCGATTTGCATTTCTCTAATGATTAATGATGTTGAGCATTCTTTCATTGGTTTGTTGGCAATCTGTATACCTTCTTTGGAGAAATGTCTATTTAGGTCTTCTGCCCATTTTTGGATTGGGTTGTTTGTTTTTTTGATATTGAGCTGCATGAGCTGCTTGTAAATTTTGGAGATTAATCCTTTGTCAGTTGCTTCATTTGCAAATATTTTCTCCCATTCTGAGGGTTGTCTTTTCGTCTTGTTTATGGTTTCCTTTGGTGTGCAAAAGCTTTTAAGTTTCATTAGGTCCCATTTGTTTATTTTTGTTTTTATTTACATTTCTCTAGGAGGTGGGTCAAAAAGGATCTTGCTGTGATTTATGTCATAGAGTGTTCTGCCTATGTTTTCCTCTCAGAGTTTGATAGTGTCTGGCCTTACATTTAGATCTTTAATTCATTTTGAGTTATTTTTGTGTATGGTGTTAGGTTGACTATTTTTAAAATATTGGAAACTTTTATCTTAATTTTATAAGCAGCTTTAAAAGTTTTATGAGACTAGAAAGAAAAATCAGTCCCATTATTTTATAAACACACATTCTTTTGACCAAAAACTCATTATGACCAAAACACAATACTCCTACCCTATTCCAAATTATCTCTGTATCATGCTCATAACCTCAGCACAAATTTCAATAGAGGTTTATTGGATATGTTGGCTTCAATCACAGAGAACTGTAATGATGAAATTTCATCAGTTTTTGTAAATATTCTCAGAGGCCAGCTAAAACTCAGGCTGTCCTGAGGGTAGCACTACTCTCCAGATGACCTTACAATGAGAATCTTTCCTTTCTGCCTCAAATATATATATATATTTAAAAGCCAGGGTTCTTTGGTAATGTTGCACATCTATAAAATGTATACAAAGGGCAATTACTTCTTGGCAATGCTAACTAATATTTAAATATTTTAGAAAATATTAGACAAATTCTAAACTCTTGCTAGTGCCATTTGCCTGCATTAGGAATGTTGAAACAAACTTGATATAAACTGATTGTTAAAAAAGAAATCTGTGACAGCAAAGGTAATTTCCAATCAATATGTTTTATGATATTTTTATACAATTTTTTTGTATTTTTAACCACAATATTTTGACATGTGTGTGTATATATAAAGTTCTTTAACATTTTAATATTACTATTTTTCTTAAATAACCAGCCTTGTAAATCTTTTATTATTATTATAAATATATTTTGAATACTTGTTTCTTAATGACATGAAATGCCAGTTTCACACTTAGTTTTGTGGAAAATTAGACACACCAAAACGTCACCACCATAGAATCACTGTTTAGTGAAAGCCCTTAAGCATGGAAATTGCTAAAATAAACTTTTCTAACCACAAGGGTGAATGGTTTATTCACAGTGGTAATGGAACTATTTGGACCACTTAAACAAAAAAAACAAATTATGTAGTTGCATTACTGCTGCTGCAATACATCACTATTTTATTAAAAATCTGCATTACTTTTTTGCTTATTCCTTTCCCCCACTTTTGCCCCACCCCCATCCTACCAGGTCACGCTAATCCAACAAATAGTTTACAAGTTTCCTTTTATATTTTAATCTGATACACAAAATATTTGGCGTTAATATTCTGGTATTACTTTTTTTAATTCAAAGAATATACAAAAAATTCTCCCCCCTCTACCTCATAGGATTCAGATTTCGTTAAAAATCATGACAGAATTTATATGTAGCATTGCAAATTTTTTGAAAACCAATATATTGGTATGCTTTCAAGGCAATATTGTCTAACACGTATTGAGTGTTTATTTGCCATATACTGTGCTTTCCATAGGCTGATCTCCCCCAAAACAATGGTTAACACACTTATACCCATTTTAGTGATGAAAAAAAATTGGGATTCTTCAACATAGCTTCCAACTTAAAAGAGTGTCATCCAGCTCAAAAGGTCATGCTGAATAACTAACCATTTTCAACTCTCCAAATGGCTTGACCCAATGTAAACTCCTATGCTTACAGAATTTCAAAAGCGGAAGGTAACTTAGAAGAAAGTAGGAAAGATTAAGTTTTATTTTTAATAAAAGATATTTGAGAAGAGATAGATTAACGTGAAGTACATTTTATGTGAGGGGATTTTAAAAAGCCAGTTTTAGCTATATTAAATATGGACATGTCAAACATTAGAAAAGAGAGTAGACTTTCCAAGAAAAAAATTCTTATGACAGACTAGGGTGTGCGAAAAAGAACAGATTCTTATGAAAAGGTATGTACATTTAAAAACACACAGAGAGGGGCTTCCCTGGTGGCGCAGTGGTTGAGAGTCTGCCTGCTAATGCGGGGGACACGGGTTCGAGCCCTGGTCTGGGAAGATCCCACATGCCACGGAGCAGCTGGGCCCGTGAGCCACAACTGCTGAGCCTGCGCGTCTGGAGCCTGTGCCCCGCAGCGGGAGGGGCCGCGATGGTGAGAGGCCCGCGCACCGCGATGAAGAGCGGTCCCTGCACCGCGATGAAGAGTGGCCCCCACTTGCCGTAACCAGAGAAAGCCCTCGCACGAACCGAAGACCCAACACAGCCAAAAATAAAAAGAAATAAATAAATAAAGTAGCTATAAAAAAAAAAAAAAAAAAAAAAAAAAAAAACACACAGAGAAAGAATTTATTTTGGTCTTAGGATTTCTTGGTTTTCTTTCCTAGTTTGAGCAATCTGAGTTCAATGTACTTTTAGAGACAAGGCATAATCAAACTTATCCATACACACTCCCAAAATGTGTGTGTATGTGTGTATCTGCATATGTGTGTGTATGCTTCACTTTCTGTTTTTACATCACTTATATTTTTATCTATATTATTAATTTGGCATTATTCTTTTCTAAGTAGGCATTGTAGCATTTTTCATAACTTTAATTAGGTATACACCATGGCTTATCTTGTATAGCACATCCTGGGACTGTTTAGCAAAAAATTAAAATTTTGTCAAGAAGGCAAGATAAGAATCTTAGAAGCTTTGATCATCATATGCTGAGGACAGCTCTGGAGTTCAAAGCTAATAGTTTGAGAACAATCATCTACTGCAAAATTGATAGTACAGATTTAACATATCAGTGCTGTGAGAGCAGAGAGCGTGCACACACTCAATCTCTATTGATCTATCTATTGAGAGAAACAGACATAGAGCACTTTATGTGATAATACCTTCATTTTTTTAATGTAATTTAAGTTTTCCTCCCCCCACCTTGCCCCCAAGTAGTGCTGGCATACTTCAGAACATTCTATAGTTTCTGGTCTCCACAGATGTTTAAAGTTTTGCTAAAACCGAGAAAAGTACTGTATGAGCTGACAGTCTTTATCAGGAGAAGCACTAAGATATTTTGGAAGGTTCAGTCACACTCAGTCTCCCTCCCAATAAACAAAATTTAAGCAAAATCAGTGTGCTTGCTAGGAAATCCCAGCTTTAAGGTGAGTTCCTTAGACTAACTCTTCATCAAGCACAATTCTACGTAGATACACACTCCCATGCACATTCACCACATAGATACTTTTGGCCAGAAGTCTTTTACTAACCCTCACCTATAGAGAAATTCTAGATCCAACACTGAGGCAGGAAAATTGAATCTGAATTGCAAATATGATGTTTCCCAAATATGTATGTAGAGTGTGTGTGTGTTTGTGTATGCGTGTATGAAATAATTACGTTGTCTTTCCTCAATTAGTTATAGTTGTATTACATAATCAATTTTAGTTTTCATTAGAAAAGATCAGAATAAATTTCCTTCTTGCTTACTTAGTATAAGTTGTCAGTCATTTATTATTTTTAACAATAATGAAAAATGAGTTTGTCAATATTTTAAATACGAGTATAATAGACTGAATTGTATTCCTCCCTACACCATGTGTTGAAGCCCTTACACCCATGTACCTATATTTGGAGACAGGACCTTTAAGGAGGTAATTAAGGTTAAATAAGGTCATAAAGGACACCAATAGGACTGGTGTCTTTAAACAAAAAGGATGTGACACCATGAGTAAATGCTCACAGAAAGGCCATGTGAGGACACAGTGAGAAGATGGCCATCTGCAAGTCAAGAAGAGTTTTCACCAGAACATTGATCTTGGACTTCCAGTCTCCAGAGCTATGAGAAAATGTATTTCTGTTGCTTAAGTCATCCACTCTGTGATATTTTGTTATGGCAGCCTTAGCAGACTAACCCACCCTGTTTTACTGTTCCACGTGGCATTCTCATTTAATCCAATAAGATATCTGTGGATATTCAGAGAGAAATAGTTCAAATAGTTAGTTTGAACTATTAGAAATAGTTCAAATTTGGACTTCATTGAAAGTGTTTTCTAAAACTTATCCTTCTTACATCTTTCCTGAAACAATACAGAATACAGAAATAAAAATTAAAAGTAAAATTTGAAAACTTTAATATTGGGCATATTAAAATTGATCTAAAAATAGTTTCTTTGTAAAATCAAGGTATCAAAAAGTACATTCACTAATTCTTCAGTTACTCCAAACACTTCATAATCCTGTTTTTAAAAAATATATTTAGTAGTTAATTTGAATGAAAATTTTTTCAGTGTTAAACAACAGAAGACTGTTGTCCTTTGTCTTGTGGAATTAGTCCATTTTAAATGTAAAAGCAATGGCTGTATAGGTAACCTGAGAATAATCAGCATCAATGCAAAAGTGATCTAGAATTATAAAATAATGATCCAAATAAGATTGAAGACAAAAAGTAGATCAAGACCAAAAAATTTAAATAGGGCAATATCCAAAGCCAACCACTGAGTTATGTATCTGGATTTCAGACTCTGTCATAGAATAAAATCCCAGACTTATGCTCTTAGGTATAACATTTTTCCTATTAATTTTTTGGTCTAATTGCTATATAAAATGTGAATGCATTACACATACACTATATTAAGGGATTTAGTGAGATCTGTAATTATAAGTTTCAATTTGGGCAGGTAAGTGCACCATTAAAGGTCTACCTCCCTTGGTTATGTGATAAATTAATAAACAAATAAATTGTAGCATTTAGATGCTTAGAACAATATTTTACTCCAGTGACCTCAGAGTTATAATGGCAATGATAGGCATGATTCTGGACATAAGGACTTGTACTAATAGCAATCTTTTAAAAATAACACATTATAACAAATATTAGAAATTAATCAAATATATTTTTAATGCAAAACACTGACCATATTACATCTCAGATCAATCCATTTATTACATGACTCATTTATTAGTAGATAGATCATATGTGTTAATCACACTCTATGAGCCCTTAACAGAGTTTACAATCTAAAGCATGAGAGAATAAACACACACACATACATACACACAAAATGATTTTGAGAAAGAATAACATGGAGATTTTAGTACTATTTTAGGTAGAGCAGGGTAGTCATGGAAGGTTTTTTAGAGACAATGGTATTTAAGCTGAGATTTATCAGCAGGAGAAAACAATTGAGAATATGTTCAAAACTTGTCATGGGGAAAAGAACTTATTAACATGTTAAAGAAAATTTAAAAAAAAAGAGAGACAGTGAATGAAGAAAGAAGTGAAAAAATGAAGAAAGATATGAAGGTAAGGTAATCTAGGTCTCAAAGCCCTATCAAGAAATTTGAAATTATTTTCTACATTCACAGGAAACAGTGAAATATTTTAAGAAAGACAAAATAATAAGATTTCTTTTATCCAGTCTATAAATTTGGCAGTTATTTGTACAATTTGCTGAGATAGGGCATAAATTTTCTTACAATATTTTTTTCTTATTTATATAAATTTATTTAAATTAGGAATCAAGTGTCCAGTTTGGAGCATGTTAATATTGGGGTAACTCTAATGGATCAATATGGGATGCTTTTGAAAAGGTCTGGGGAAAAAGTTTTTTTAATTACACACTGTTGGTAAACAGAGAAGCTATGGAATATGGGAATGAAAGAAATTAGCAGGATAGAAAATATACATATAGGGACTTCCCTGGTGGTGCAGTGGTTAAGAATCTGCCTGCCAATGCAGGGGACACGGGTTCAATCCCTAGTCCGGGAAGATCCCACATGTCGCGGAGCAACTAAGCCCGTGAGCCACAACTACCAAGCCCACGTGCCACAACTACTGAAGCCTGCATGCCTAGAGCCCATGCTCCGCAGCAAGAGAAGCCACTGCAATGAGAAGCCCACGCACTGTAACAAGAGTAGCTCCTGCTCGCCACAACTAGAGAAAGCCTGTGCACAGCAATGAAGACCCAATGCAGCCAAAAATAAATAAATACTAAAAAAAAAAAATAGAAAATATACATATAAAGGAGAGGGCTTAGAAGGTCTAGCAAAGTAAGCTGGAAAAAAAAGCTAGAAGGAAAACAAGGACAGTGTCATGGAAGGTAAGGAAAGAGGGATCTAGGAAGGAGAGGTCAACTCGGTCAATACTGCTGAGAGGTCAAGTAAGATGAAGACTGAAAACTTATCTTTGTGTTTGGCCAGTAATGGTGATACTGGAAAGGGAGTTATAGTAGAGAAATGGGAACAAAAGTCATATCAAAATAGATTTAATGAATGCATGAATGTTTCATATACCAAAATTTATAAAATTTCATTGAGAGATATTTATAAAAGCCTAAATAAATGGAAAGATACATTATGTTCAGTGACTGAGAATTCAATATTTTAGTGCCATTTTTGTGAAAATATCTATAAATTCAAAACCGTCTCCATAAAAAATTCACAGATTTTGTAAACATTATAAATATGTACTTCAAAATGTATAGGCCAAGATTATCCAAGGAAGTTTTGAAGAAAAAGTGTGGAGTGATTTGGGGGAATTTGACTTACCTGTTAATAAAAACATATTATAAAGCTGTAGTAATAAAAACACTGTTTTAATGACAAAATAATAATGTCAGCTAAGCAGAAGAGATAAACCTTAAACAAACCATGCATACAAGGATACTTGGTATTTTATACAGGTAGAACTGCATATTGGTGGAAAAAGACAGGAATGAATTATTACTGGAAAACAATGTAAAGGAAAATAATGTAGCACACATCTTCATGTTTTCTGAATACTCTGAGACTTTGAAAATAAAGAAAAAAGTACTAACCTAAAAAATTAATCTGAATGACATTAAAACATAAAATATATCTCATTTATATCTTTAAAATGAAGTAAAAAAAAAAGTTAAAATATTCACCATATAGTGGAAAAAGATATTTGCAACAAATTTAGTCTAGTATCTAATTATCCAGAATATATAAAGAGCTTCTAAAGATCAATAAGCAACACCTAAAACCTACTACAAAAATGGGCAAATTAACTTCAACGGGCTCCTTACAAAAGAAGAACTAGAAGTGGCCAATGGATAAAAACATTACATAATGCTTAAGCTAATTAGTACTAGGAAAATTGTAATTAAAACCACAGAAAAATATTGCTACACAGCAAATTGGAGGGGGTGGGGGAAGTTTGTCAATACAAAATGTTGGTGAAGAAATGGAGGAACAAGAACTCCTGGTAGAATATTAAATGGTATAATGACTTGGGAAAACAAGCAGATAGTATTAGAAAAGTTGAAGATATGTTTAGCCTATAACTACCAATTCCACTTTTAGATTGATTCCCTAGGGAAATCTGTGCATATGTGAACAAGGAGACATGTACCAGAGTGTTCATGGCAGCCTTGCATGAGCAAATGCTGAAAATAACCCAAAGTTCCCTCAACATCAAAATCAGTAAATGAATTTTGATAAGAACTTTTTAGCAACAAAAATGAATTAATTATGGTTATATACAAAATGCACAAAAAACACACAGTATTTAGGAAAGAAGAAGAGATAACAAATATATACGGTTCAATTTTATGGTTAAATTTTATTAAAACTGTTAAAATTATTTTAAATAATTTACACATTGGTTTTTAAAAAGGCAAAAGTAAAGCATTCAATAATTATCATAAAAGCCAGGAGAGTGCTTAGTCATAGGGTTGATGGAGGTGGTTGAGGTCTTTCCGTAGGGCTTTTTGGGATTTATTTCTTCACCAGGTTGAAACACTTGTTTGCTCAAGTGTTCATGTCATAATTATTCTTTAAACTGTACAGTTATTTCTATGAATTTGTTTGCATTTTAATGCACTATTCTGTATGCTAATCTTAATAATAACAATAAAAACAACAACAAACACACAGCAGAATCACTGGAATATTAGGAAGTGACTCTCTGAAGAAGCTTGGCTATGAATTGGAGCAGAGCCATGGGATGGTCATAGAAAGATGTAAAGTTGAGATGAATTTTGTAAACATGGGTGATGCTCAAGCATCTTATTGATGCAAAATGCCAGCCTTAAAATAATCTTTTCAATTCACACAAACTTGCTTGTTAACATATCTCTTTACTTCATTTTTGGGTAGTACCTCATCTTTCCTATATATTCTTGGGTGTAATCATTTTCATTTTAAATTTTACTCTCTTCCAAATCTACTGTAGTAGTGAAAAATAATGTTCATGGCAAGTAAATCCTTACTAAGGTAGAAAATTTTATCTTTCAGAATTTAGAGCAAAAATTATCACCATTAAATATATGTAATATTTACATTATTTTACTTAAGTTTGAAAGGCAACAGAAAGAGTATAAAGATACTATATAAAATATTTTGCAGGTGGTGCACAAATCCTACAATAATAACTGAATAAAATATCATTTTTTGTTGGCATTCATTTATGCCAAGAAACATTGTTTGAAAAAAGAAAAGGTAATAGCAAAGGAAAGGGAAATTATAGACAGGGCAGAATGTGTCCTAACATCAACTGCCAGAAAACATTCTTTTATACCACTTTGGATTTTTTCAGCTTTTTTGAGTTATAATTGACCAACAAAAATTGTTTATATTTAGGTTGTACAATGTGATTTTTAAGGTGTATAATGTGATGATTTAATATTTGTGAAATGGTTACCACAATCAAGTTAACATATCATCATCTCACATAGTTACCATTTCTTTTTGTGGTGAGAAAACTTAAGATCTACTACTGTCTTAACAAATTTCAAGTATACAATTAAGTATTATTACCTATAATCACCATACTGTGCATTAGGTCCCCAGAATTTATTCATCTTGTAACTGAAAGTTTGTTCCATTTGATCATAACTTCCTATTTCTTCATCCCCCAGGCCATGGTAACCACCATTGTATGCTCTGGTTCTATGAGTTTGACTTTTTTAGATTCCACATATAAGTGAGACCATAAAGTATATATGTCTTTATGTGTCTGGGTTATTTACTAAGCATAACGTCCTCCAGTTTCATCCATGTTATCACAAATGGCAGGATTTCCTTCTCTTTTATGGCTGAAAATATTCCATTGTGTATATATACCATTTTCTTTATTCATCCATCCATGGACAGTTAGTTTGTTCCCATGTCCTGGCTATTGTGAGTAATGCTGCAACGAAAATGGGATGCAGATATCTCTTCAAGATAGTGATGTCGTTTCCTTTGGATATATACCCAGAAATGGAATTGTTGAATCATATGTTAGTGTTGTGTTTAATTTTTTGAGGAACCTCCATACTGTTTTCTATATTAATAGAAATTAATTTACTGTATTAATAATTTGCTGTATTAATTAATTTTCTGTATTAATTTACTTTGGATAACGGTGGTTTTACAACCTTATGAAGAAGAGAGAATTGGACAAAATTTATGACCTAAATTAAACAGATCATACAATAATAGAGAAAAATATAAATATATTAGTTGTTCCAGAGTACTTACGTATATACATATGTAAATATATATATATATATATATTTAATTCATATATGTTAAACTTTGGAGATGTTAAGTCTTTTTGTGTTGTCTTTGATGATTGTTTTATTATTCAAAAAATACACAATATGTGACTTAGAATGACTAAATACATTAATGAACAAAGGAAATATTAATGCCAATATATGTGTGTATGTATCTATATGTATATATATATGGGTTTGTATAGTTGTATACTCTTATAATAGATAAACAATATTACCAAATTCTAGTATCTTGTTAAAGAGGACTCAGGTCTCTACTTCTCTCCATTTCTGTTCCTGGGCAATAATATTTCTAACTTGATTATTTTGTTTCTCTTATTTTTCTGTTCTTCCATGGACAGAAAAGATATACTCACATGAGAAGGGATAAAAATGTGTCAGGTCAATGTCTTTACTCTGTGCTCATATTCCACCACTAAATCACTGCTGATCCTGCCAAAATAAGAAACTAGTTCATTGATTTACGATATGAATGGCCTCTGTGTATTGGTATAAACACACAAAGCAGAGAATCTTTCAGGACTTTGTAATAAAAAGTCTTGGGTGTGAGATGAATGGCCTACTAAAGATGAGGAAATCTATCCCTTTCTTCACCTCAATCATGTCTATTCTGCGAGTAGATAGATGCTTTCTGCTCAAGGAATACGAAACTGCCCATCTTCAGTTGTATCAAATTCCTAACAGTACCATGGGCCCAAAATGAACAAAGCTTTGTGTATCTCCCTATAAAGATAGTTTGGGTTTTTTAAAAATAAATGCCCAAAGTTTAACTAGGCTGTGTGTGTGTGTGTGTGTGTGTGTGTGTGTGTGTGTGTGTGTGTTTATGCACACACATCTAGTTAAATTATTTTCTCTCACTAATAACCTTTTTAGGAAAATTTTATGTCTTGTCACTTCCCCTGATTTATAGGAAAGATCATACAAATCATTCTGATTTTTCATTTGTAAGTATTATTAGAGATATTCCAACAGTAATCTTTGATCTCCAAAGTTTACTCTTCTACTCTTTAACATTATAATCTAATTTAGCCTAAGTTGTCCTTCAACTCACTAAACATTTTTTAAAAAAGATTTTTGATCTGCATTTATCTGACAAGGTGATGCATCTTTTTGAAGTTTTGTGTGTTCCATCACATCACGATAGCCCGTCACTCATGTGACAAGGGGTTTAAGATGAATGGAGTTAAGGAGAAAGGTCAAATAAAATGCACTGCCAGATTCTGGCATGACACAATCCATCAAATGAAAGAGCAGAACCTCTTTAGCCTGTAAGCATTCAATTACAAATTGTCAAATGTCCATGATAATGTAAACTTCTGGTATAAACTTAAAGTGAACATTGGCTTCAACAATGGAAAATGGCAATAATTTAGTGAAAATAAAATGTAACAACAAAATTTCACCTCCAAGCATCCCTGTTTTATTAAGATGGACATCATGCTAAATTACATCTTCAGAATTCGGTTTTACTTAGGTGTTTGATTATATTTAGATTTGTAATTGAATGCTTCTGTGTTGGGAAATTGCTCTAGATGTGCTTGCAGGAAATGGCCAAATCTAAGTCAGTGATTTCAGCAGATATGCAATGAACTCACACGCCCAGCTGTTAACATGTGGAGTTTTGTATTTCACTATCTTAGAGCTCAAGTGTTGGTAAAAAAAAAAAAAAAAAAAAAATCAAGGAAGACAAAAATTTGGATATTCTCAGGGGGAAAGCAGTTGTATTCTAGTGAAGAAAAATGGTATTGATGACTAGAGGGACAAATGGGATAGTAGTCAAATTACTAGCTAGATTTATTACAAAAGTTAAGGTTGCAGAATTGCATGTTAAAATTTTTAAAATTTAAAATTGTTAAAAATTTTTCACCTTGTAACTGTACAACTCAGAACTGATATTCACATAAACTTCAAAAGAAATAACTATCATCATCAGAACTCTAAGAAGTTAATAATCACAACATAATAGTACCTGGTTAAAGAAGTCACATCATGCATGACTTTTGGAATGCCAATAAGAACTCATTGTAAAAGATTAATTAGCAGGAAACAAAAAAGCATTTGGAAAAAAGAGTCCACTGGGCATGGAAAACTTCCTGTGCTTTTTACTTGGGGTAGGTGTTGTCTCCATGACTCCAAGGAAATTCATTCAAGTTTCCCAGTTAGTTTGTTCTTTACAAATTAAAAAAATCACTTGAATTTTAACTTTTTATTCTCCTAAGTGACTTTTTTCCCATGCCTAAATTTACAGTCTCTTCTCTACTGTGGAGTTAACACATAACCATTCAGTACATTCAAACTGATCTTAATAGTATGTCCAATAGAAATATTTTTATATATTTTTTTCTTTTTTTTGAATTTTATTTTATTTGTTTTTTTAAACAGCAGGTTCATATTAGTTATCCATTTTATACATATTAGTACATATACATCAATTCCAATCTCCCAATTCATCAAACCACCACCACCACACCACCACCACTTTCCCCCCTTGGTGTCCATACGTTTGTTCTCTATAACTGTATCTCAATTTCTGCCCTGCAAACCAGTACATCTGTACCATTTTTCTAGGTCCCACATATAAGCATTAATATACGATATTTGTTTTTCTCTTTCTGACTTACTTCACTCTGTATGACAGTCTCTAGATCCATCCACGTCTGAACAAATGACCCAATTTCGTTCCTTTTTATGGCTGAGTAATATTCAACTGTATATATGTACCACATCTTCTTTATCAATTCATCTGTCGATGGGCATTTAGATTGCTTCCATGACCTGGCTATTGTAAGTAGTGCTGCAATGAACATTGGGGTACATGTGTTTTTTTGAATTATGGTTTTCTCTGGGTATATGCCCAGTAGTGGGATTGCTGGGTCATATGGTAATTCTACTTTAAGTTTTTTAAGGAACTTCCATAATGTTCTCCATAGTGGCTGTATCAATTTACATTCCCACCAAGAGTGCAAGAGGGTTCCCTTTTCTCCACATGCTCTCCAGCATTTGCTGTTTGTAGATTTTTTGATGATGCCCATTCTAACTGGTGTGAGGTGACACCTCATTGTAGTTTTGATTTGCATTTCTCTAATAATTAATGATGTTGAGCAGCTTTTTGTGCATTTCTTGGCCATCTGTATGTCTTCTTTGAAGAATTGTCTATTTAGGTCTTCTGCCCATTCTTGGATTGGGTTGTTTGCTTTTTTAATATTGAGCTGCATGAGCTGTTTATATATTTTGGAGATTAATCCTTTGCCCATTGATTCATTTGCAAATATTTTCTCCCATTCTGAGGGTTGTCTTTTCGTCTTGCTTGGAGTTTCCTTTGCTTTGCAAAAGCTTTTAAGTTTCCTTAGGTCCCATTTGTTTATTGTTGTTTTTATTTCCATTACCCTAGGAGGTGGAAAAAAGATCTTGCTGTGATTTATGTCAAAGAGTGTTCTTCCTATGTTTTCCTCTAAGAGTTTTATAGTGTCGGGTCTTACATTTAGGTCTCTAATCCATTTTGAGTTTATTTTTGTGTATGGTGTTAGGGAGTTTTCTAATTTCATTCACTTACATGTAGCTGTCCAGTTTTCCCAGCACCACTTATTGAAGAGACTATCTTTTCTCCATTGTATATCCTTATCTCCTTTGTCATAGATTAGTTGACCATAGATGCGTGGGTTTATCTCTGGGCTTTCTATCCTGTTCCATTGATCTATATTTCTGTTTTTGTGCCAGTACCATATTGTCCTGATTACTGTAGCTGTGTAGTATAGTCTGAAGTCAGGGAGTCTGATTCTTCCAGCTCCGTTTTTTTCCCTCAAGACCGCTTTGCCTATTCAGGGTCTTTTGTGTCTCCATACAAATTTTAAGATTTTTTTGTTCTACTTCTGTAAAAAATGTCATTGGTAATTTGACAGGGATTGCATTGAATCTGTAGATTGCTTTGGGTAGTATAGTCATTTTCACAATATTGATTCTTCCAATCCAAGAACATGGTATATCTCTCCATCTGTTGGTATCATCCTTATTTCTTTCAGCAGTGTCTTATAGTTTTCTGCATACAGGTCTTTTGTCTCTGTAGGTAGGTTTATTCCTAGGTATTTTATTCTTTTTGTTGCAATGGTAAATAGCAGTGTTTCCTTAATTTCTCTTTCAGATTTTTCATCATTAGTGTATAGGAATGCAAGAGATTTCTGTTCATTAATTTTGTATCCTGCTACTTTACCAAATTCATTGATTAGCTCTAGTAGTTTTCTGGTGGCATCTTTAGGATTCTCTATGTATAGCATCATGTCAACTGCAAACAGTGACAGTTTTACTTCTTCTTTTCTGATTTGGATTCCTTTTATTTCTTTTTCTTCTCTGATTGCCATGGCTAGGACTTCCAATACTACGTTGAATAATAGTGGTGAGAGTGGACACCCTTGTCTTGTTCCTAATCTTAGAGGAAATGCTTTCAGTTTTTCACCATTGAGAATGATGTTTGCTGTGGGTTTGTCGTATATGGCCTTTATTATGTTGAGGTAGGTTCCCTCTATGCCCACCTTCTGGAGAGTTTTTATTATAAGCAGATGTTGAATTTTGTTGAAAGCTTTTTCTGCATCTATTGAGAGGATCATATGGATTTTCTTCTTCAGTTTGTTAATATGGTGTATCACATTGATTGATTTGCATATATTGAAGAATCCTTGCATCTCTGGGATAAATCCCACTTGATCATGGTATATGATCCTTTTAATGTGTTGTTGGATTCTGTTTGCTAGTATTTTGTTGAGGATTTTTGCATCTATATTCATCAGTGATATTGGTCTGTAATTTTCTTTTTTTGTAGGATCTTTGTCTGGTTTTGGTATCAGGGGGATGGTGGCCTCATAAAATGAGTTTGGGAGTGTTCCTTCCTCTGCAATTTTTTGGAAGAGTTTGAGAAAGATGGGTGTTAGCTCTTCTCTAAATGTTTGATAGAATTCACCTGTGAAGCCATCTGGTCCTGGACTTTTCTTTGTTGGAAGATATTTAATCACAGTTTCAATTTCATTACTTGTGATTGGTCTGTTCATATTTTCTATTTCTTCCTGGTTCAGTCTTGGAAGGTTATTTCTTTCTAAGAATTTGTCCATTTCTTCCAGGTTGTCCATTTTTTTGGCACAGAGTTGCTTGTAGTATTCTCTTAGGATGCTCTGTATTTCTGTGGTGTCTGTTGTAACTTCTCCTTTTTCATTTCTAATTTTATCGATTTGAGTCCTCTCCCTCATTTTCTTGATGAGTGTGGCTAATGGTTTATCAATATTGTTTATCTTCTCAAAGAACCAGCTTTTAGTTTTATTGATCTTTTCTACTGTCTTCTCTGTTTCTACTTCATTTATTTCTGCTCTGATCTTTATGATTTCTTTCCTGCTACTAACTTTGGGTTTTGTTTGTTCTTCTTTCTCTAGTTCGTTTAGGTGTAAGGTTAGGTTGTTTACTTGAGATGTTTGTTTTTTCTTGAGGTAGGATTGTATTGCTATAAACTTCTCTCTAGAACTGCTTTTGCTGCATCGCATAGGTTTTGGATCATCGTGTTTTCATTGTCATTTGTCTCTCGGTATTTTTTGATTTCCTCTTTGATTACTTCAGTGATCTCTTGGTTATTTAGTAACGTATTTTTTAGCCTCCATGTGTTTGTCTTTTTTCCTTTTTTGCCCCTATAATTGATTTCTAATCTCATAGTGTTGTGGTCAGAAAATATGCTTGATATGATTTCAATTTTCTTAAATTTACTGAGGCTTGATTTGTGACCCAAGATGTGATCGATCCTGGAGAATATCCCATGCACACATGAAAAGAAAGTGTAATCTGCTGTTTTTGGGTGAAATGTCCTATGCTTCCCAAGCCCAGGAAGCACTCTCTGTGCTTCCTGGACTTGGGTGGCTACTTCCTCTCCCATGTTAGGGAACTTTTCGACTATAATCTCTTCAAATATTTTCTCAGGTCCTTTCTCTCTCTCTTCTCCTAGGACGCCTATAATGTGAATGTTGTTGCGTTTAATGTTGTCCCAGAGGTCTCTTAGGCTGTCTTCATTTGTTTTCATTATTTTTTCTTTATTCTGTTCCACAACAGTGAACTTCACCATTCTGTCTTCCAGGTCACCTATCCGTTCTTCTGCCTCAGTTATTCTGCTACTGATTCCTTCTAGTGTATTTTTCATTTCAGTTATTGTATCGTTCATCTCTGTTTGTTTGTTCTTTAATTCTTCTAGGTCTTTGTTAAACATTTCTTGCATCTCTTTGATCTTTGCCTCCATTCTTTTTCTGAGGTCCTGGATCATCTTCACTATCATTATTCTGAATTCTTTTTCTGGAAGGTTGCCTATCTCTACTTTATTTAGTTGTTTTTCTGGGGTTTTATCTTGTTCCTTCATCTGGTACATAGCCGTCTGTCTTTTCATCTTGTCTATCTTTCTGTGAATGTGGTTTTTGTTCCACAGGCTGCAGGATTGTAGTGCTTCTTGCTTCTGCTGTCTGCCGTCTGGTGGGTGAGGCTATCTAAGAGGCTTGTGCAAGTTTCCTGATGGGAGGGACTGGTGGTGGGTAGAGCTGGCTGTTGCTCTGGTGGGTATAGGTCAGTAAAACTTTAATCTGCTTGTGTGCTGATGGGTGGGGCTGGGTTCCCTCCTTGTTGGTTGTTTGGCCTGAGGCGATGCAACACTGGGGCCTACCAGGGTTCTTTGGTGGGGCTAATGGCGGACTCTGGGAGGGCTCATGCCAAGGAGTACTTCCCAGAACTTCTGCTGTCAGTGTCCTTGTCCTCACGGTGAGACACAGCCACCCCTGCCTCTGCAAGAGACCCTCCAACACTAGCAGGTAGGTCTGTTTCAGTCTCCTATGGGGTCACTGCTCCTTCCCCTGGGTCCTGATGTGCACACTTCTTTGTGTGTGCCCTCCAAGAGTGGAGTCTCTGTTTCCCCCAGTACTGTCGAAGTCCTGCAATCAAATCCCACTAGCGTTCAAAATCTGATTCTCTAGGAATTCCTCCTCCCATTGCCGGACCCCCAGGTTGGGAAGCCTCATGTGGGGCTCAGAACCTTCACTCCAGTGGGTGGACTTCTGTAGTATAAGTGTTCTCCAGTTTGTGAGTCACCCACCCAGCAGTTATGGGATTTGATTTTACTGTGATTGCGCCCCTCCTACCATCTCATTGTGGCTTCTCCTTTGTCTTTGGATGTGGGGTATCTTTTTTGGTGAGTTCCAGTGTCTTCCCGTCGATGATTGTTCAGCAGTTAGTTGTGATTCCGGTGCTCTCGCAAGAGGGAGTCTGTTTTTATATTTTAAATATAAACTAGTTAACAAATTCCATAAACAAATAAGACTGGTTTCTTAAGACTGATTATTCATATTTTAAAGTAATTCATTATAAACATGGTTTAATACATATTGTAATCACTTCTCTTATGCCATATAGAAGTTCCCACTTATATCAGGCATTTGTATATATATATAAAATGAGGAAAATGGACCTAGAGGCTGTCATACAGAGTCAAGTAAGTCAGAAAGAGAAAAACAAATACCGTATGCTAACACATATGTATGGAATCTAAAAAAAAAAAAAAAAAATGGTTCTGAAGAACATAGGGGCAGTACAGGAATAAAGACACAGACGTAGAGAATGGACTTGAGGACACGGGGAGGGGGAAGGGTAAGCTGGGACTAAGTGAGAGAGTAGCATTGATACGTATACGCTACCAAACATAAAATAGATAGCTCGTGGGAAGCAGCTGCACAGCACAGGGAGAACAGCTCGCTGCTTTATGACCACCTAGAGGGGTGGGATAGGGAGGGTGGGAGGGAGGTGAAAGAGGAAGGGATATGAGGATATATGTATACATATAGCTGATTCACTTTGTTATACAGCAGAAACTAACACAACATTGTAAAGCAATTATACTCCAATAAAGATATTTATAAAAAATGAGGGGGCTTCCCTGGTGGCGCAGTGGTTGAGAGTCTGCCTGCTAATGCAGGGGACGCGGGTTCGAGCCCTGGTCTGGGAAGATCCCACGTGCCGCGGAGCAGCTGGGCCCGTGAGCCACAACTACTGAGCCTGCGCGTCTGGAGCCTGTGCCCCGCAACGGGAGGGGCCGCGATAGTGAAAGGCCCGCGCACCGTGATGAAGAGCGGTCCCTGCACCGCGATGAAGAGTGGCCCCCGCTTGCCGTAACCAGAGGAAGCCCTCGCGCGAACCGAAGACCCAACACAGCCAAAAATGAATAAATAAATAAATAAAGTAGCTATAAAATTAAAAAAAAAAAAAATGAGGAAAAACTATGTATGGATATTTTTTTGTATATCCTTTGCAGAGTCTTCCCAAATATTGTATTGCATATCACAGAAACTCCCTCACAGATTTGGGTTTTAGTTGCATGTAGTGATTATTATATTTTCTCAGTTCAATTCATTTTTAACTTCCTATTCAGCTACTCAGAGTGAAATTTTAAATCGGTCCATGAGAAATGCAAACTCAATATCACTCTGAATTTTGTTAAGACATTATATCACACCCAATAATTGAGATATTTTGATACATCTCCACTGCCCTAAATTTTATGACATGATCCTTTTTTGAGAGGAAAACAATTACTTATGAAATGAGGTGGGGATTTTCTACAGTGTGGCATTGGTAGACAATTATTTTCCAAGTAAAAAATGTTAAAAAATTATTTAGAACTTATATATGGTCTGTCATTATTTTCAAAGCTTATGTACTTCTCAGATGATATCTGGACATTTCTTGGGTACACTTTAGGAAAGATAATTCTAAGACACCAAATAATTAGATCATAAATGAAATTTCCAACAATATTACAATATTAAGAATCAGATATCACTGCAGAAAGAAACATAAGAGAAAACTTGAAAAAAATAAAGTTTTATTCTTTTGCCTTCCAACCTCACTGCCCTCATATATTACTGAGAAGTAGATTTTCTTCTTTATAGTAAAATTGAACCAGTACAGAAACATTTCAAATATATAAGATTATTCATGAATTGACCAAAAAGAGTTTAATAAACATTTTATCTGCAAAGAACTACTAATTATCATGAAACAATTTCTGCAGTTCCCTGGAGTGGCTACAAATGACAAACACTAAACTGCTTAAGTGTATGGCAACAACAATAAGCTGGTTTAGCTGTGACTGAAATTGTGATTGCATTGGCGTCACTAGATCAGGGAAGTGATGTCTCTCTAAAATGATTGTCATTCTACATTTCAAACTGACAACCAAGATATATGGGGCTTGATGAGCCAGCGGGTACCTAATTGTCACTTATTTCAACTCAGATAGAACACAGGAAGGCTGCGCATCACAACATATTTGAACAAACTGGCAAAGGAAGACAGTCTCAGGCCCAAAGTATAAAAAAAGAAAAAGAAAAAGAACATATATAATGATGATTCAAAGTACTTCATTCCAAGATCTGGCTGTTTGCTTTTTACCAAACACCTGAAAGAGTTATATATATGATTTTTAAAAAATGAAACTATGGCAGATTGTACAAGATTAACTTTATAAGCATGACAGAGCTTTAAATCTTAGCTAACCACTTTGTTCTAAGGCTAATCATCTTGTTGTAAGACAATGTTTCCAGTGCCCAACACCATCTGAAAGTATACAGATAGGTACATAAATATTTTTAAGAATGAAAATCTTAAAAAATAATTCACTATTCCAATTAAAGTTATGGAAAATCAAGAGATTACTCAGAAGCACACACTGTAAAACGTTTCCTTTTTGAAAATACTCCTCAAGTGTTATGAGGATTTTAGTTTTATTGAGTATAATTGACATATATTGTACTCGTTTAAGGTGTACAGCATAATAACTTAATATATGTATATATTGTGATTACTACAAGTTTCCTTAACATCAGCACTTCACCTAATTACAATTTTTTTCCTTGTGGTGAGAACTCTTTTAAGATCTACTCTCTTAGCAACTTTCAAATATAAAGTATTTATATTTCAAATATAAAGTATTTCAAATATAAAGTATTATTAAGTATAGTCACCATGCTGTGCATTATATCCACAGGACTTATTTACCTTATAAGTGGAAGTTTGCACCTTTTGACCACCTTCACCCATTCCCCTGCTCCTTAACCCCCATTTCTGGAAATGATCAGTCTTTTCCCTCTTTCTAAGAATTTGGATTCTTTCGTTTTGTTTTGTTTAGATTCCATATACAGTGAGATCATACAGTAGTAAGTCTGACTTATTTCATTTAGCATAATGCCCTCAAGGTCCATTGGTGTGTCACAAATGGCAGGATTTCCTTTTTTTATGACTGAAAATATTTCATTTTATGTTTATATATATATATATATATCCCTAATGATTAGTGATGTTAAATACCTAATCATGTACCTGTTGGTGATTTGTATGCCTTCTTTGGACAAATGTCTATTCAGCTCCTCTGAACATTTTTTAATCAAATTGTTTGGCCTTTTGCTATAGAGTTGTATGAGTTCTCTATGTATTTTGACATTAACCCCTTATCAGATACATAACTTGCAAATGTTTTCTCCCGTAAGTGTTTTATTGATTTTATGAATGCTCATAGGTCTTTTGCAATACATAGTAAATGGGCTAGAGTATCCTTTTAAAAGAATACTCCTTACCATTTCCCATGATTGTATTGCAAAGTGTGGTACTATAGATAGAGCAAAAATAACATATTAGTGAATGGTGATGGTGACATGGCAAAAAAAAAAAAAAAAAAACACATCGAGGTACTATTTTGTGAAAGGAAAAATATAAAGTTTTCATGTAGAATGTAATTAATATTTTAATTAGAAAACTGTATTCAAATATTGTCTTAGAAACTGAAAGTCGTGTATTGATATAATAACAATTCCCTCACCTAAAAAAATAAGTTATTTGGGATCATTGTTGATATTTATCCTTAAATGCCATTATTATTCTTCAGGAATCCAATTATTCACTCTCCTATTAGGAATCAAAGAGATTTTTAGCGTTCGAACAGAAAATAGATTAAAATGTGATTAAGAATTTTGCAGGAATATTAGTCATAATTAATAATTATACCCAAGGAAATTGAGTTTGAGGCTTAAAATGATTATGTAGGCCCCCTTTTTATAATATTGGGCAGACTATGCAATCAATCATATGATAAATAAGAAATTCAATAGATTTATAAAAAGTATAAATAGCATTTTACCAAAATCAATACCCATTCATGATTTTTAAAAACGCTCAAAAATCTAAGAATAGAATAGAATTTCCTCCATCTGTCAAAGCTCATTAAGAAAAATCTATAGCTGACGTTATTCTTAGTGGTGAAATATTGAGCATTTTGCCTCTTAGATCACAAAAGGCAAGAATGCTCACTTTTAGTACTTCTCAACATTTTATTAGAATTCCAATTCATTTAATAAAGCAAGAAAAATAAATTTTAAAAAAATATCAGAAAGCACAAAGTATGACTGGTTTTACTGGAAGACTGTCTACCTTCAAAATTCTATGAAATATGCAAATTTTTAAAAAATGTGAATTTAGCAATGTTCAGGACATAAGATCAGTAAAAAGTCAACTGTATTTTAAAAGCTAGCAAAACATTTTAAAAAAATGCTTTAAAAACTCCTTTACCCTGCCATCAAAAAATTATTAAGAATAAATCTAATGAATGATTACAAAACTTTCTGAAAACAAAAAAATCTTGCTTAGCGAGACTAATGGCTTTTAAGTAGAAGTATGTAGCACTCAATATTATAATATGTCAATAGGCCACAAGCAGTTCTATAGATTTACCTCAGTTTTAATACAAATTCCAGCAGGATTTTTGGGGGGTTGAAATTAACAAGCTGATTCTAAAATTTATATGAAGTATAAAGGTAATTGAATAAACAAAGAGAGTTTGAAAGTGAAGAGAAAATTATGCTCTCAGGGTGGCAAATCATTTTCTTTTATACAACAAAAAAAATTAAATATAAAATAAGAAATTGATAAGTTATTTCAACAAAATTACAGCTTTGCTCCTCAGAAATATCATTAAGTGAATAAATAGGCAATTAATATTGGAAGAAAATGTTATCAGTAATGTATTTGATAAAGAATGTATATCCAGAATATATAAATAATTTCTATAATTCAATAGTAAAAAAGACAAAGAACCCATTAAAATAATGGCAAAAGAGTTGAACAGGCACTACACATAAAATATGTTCAAAATCGCTCACCAGATTAATGAAAATTAATCCTATAATATATATCACTTCTTACCCACTAGAATGTCTAAAATCATAAAAATTGACAACACCAAATATCAATGAGGATATGGAGTAGTTAGAACTTCAGTTCATTGTTGATGAGAATGTAAAACAATACAACCACCATGGGAGAACTGTTTGGTGTTTCCTTATGAAGTTAAACATATACCTCCTCTGTGACCCAGCAATTTTACGTGTGGTTATTTACCCATGAGAAATGAAAATATAGGTACACAAAAGGACTTTTAAAAAATATTTATAGAAGTTGTATTTATAATAGCCAGAAACTTTAAAGAACCACAATGTCTTTCAATAGGAAAATGGATTAACTAGTATACTCACACAATGGAATGCTATTGAGCAAAAAAAGGAATGAACTAATGATATACACAACATGGATGAGTCTCTAAAACAGTTTATACAGTTAAAAAAAAAAGGAAATGCTATATGATTCCATTTATACTAATTTTGAAGCCAGGTAAAGTAATCTACGGTATTCAAAATCAAAACAGTGGTTGCCTAATAGGTAAGGGTTGACAGAAATTAGGTCTGAGGGAACTTCTGTGGTAATCGTAATATTTGCTATCTTGATTGAGTGTTGGTTATACAGACATATTAACTTGTCAAAATTCATTACATGTGCATTTAAGATGGATGAATTTTAACATTTTATAATTTTTACCTCAGTAAAAATATAAAAGCCCTGGTAATACAGCTTTGACCTTTAAAGAACTAGAAAGCATGAACATACACTGGTTAAATTCAACATCCACAAACTTTATAGTAATGTCTGCAAGACTTTAAAATAATTGTGTAACCCACTTATTTTCCTTGGAATATTCCTGACCTTTATCAAATATCAAATTTTATAACTGAAAGAATAGCAAAAGGACTTAAGACAGCTTCAATCATCAAAAGTGAAGAGAAGACCAATGGGTAATATTATTGCTGTGGTTCTTTCTTGGTTCAATTACAAGAAAGGTGACAAGAACCCCATTTTTCTCAAATGATATAAGGAAAATTTAAGCTACAGATAGAAGATTTATGTGAGATCAGAAGAAGAATTTTTTGGTACTATACTTGGTGAAACTTAAGCAAATTTCCAAAATAATTTGGAGATTCTCTGTTTCTGGAGATCCTAACATAGAAAAAACTGTTTCATATATTTAAGATGCCATTCTAATATAGATTATGCAATTTCTTGATATCCCTGACAGTTCTGTGAATTTATTTCCCTGGCTACCCAGGGATAAATAAATATAGAAACAGAAAACATTAAAGCATTTTGTGACTCCACAGCTTCTAAACATAATTCTTGCAGTAGAAATAAGACAACTGAATTTTATGCCTGAGAAAGGTAGGTTGTGTGCCCCTTAAATCTGAAGTGACATACTATAAATGAATTGCTCCATTTTTAGAAATACATCAACTAAAACACTGCTAGGGGTTACAGTATAGAAAGGTATCTTCTTCTTAAACGTCAAAATATATAAATATTCACAGCACCAACATTGTGACCTACACTTTAACACACAGCCTACTTTATATAATTGGAGTGAGAAACTTGTAAGAACAGCTGTTCATGTAACCAAGATATTCACATAGTAATGGGGAAAAAAGTCTCCAAGATAAAAATGGACAGCAGCATAGGTATTTCTAGGGAAGGTCTATTGTTTTCTAAATGATTTGTGTGCTCAAATGTCATGAAATTTGTTTGTTTGACATCTCAAAAAATTACATTATCTCACAAAATGAAGAAATCCACATAAGATCCACAAAGTTATGCTTTATCATTTAGTAGAAAGAGTAAAAACAAACAAATAACAAAAAAACTGAAGAACTACACAACATCTATTATCTTAGAAAATGACATTGTACTAAAACAAGATGTTTTTTGACTAAAATAAAAACAAAAATATCCTATGACTAAAGGAATGAATGACCTTTGGTAGAAATAAATTTTCTGAAAACTGAAAGACAGGCAGTGCTGGTACAAAACTGTTGTTGCCATTAACCTACATTGTTTCTAGTATATCTAGGCAGTCACAATACTGCAAAAAGAAATACGAGAGTGTGGGTGTGTGCATGTATGCATACACACTTCACAAATGCCCTCTCTGAGCATGCAAACTTTAGTTCATTACTGAAAATATGCATACACTTATTTGAAATAATAAAGTAGTCTATATATTGACAATAAAAGTTATGACACCATATCTGAGATTACATATATCCATTGTTAGGAAGGTGAGGGATAAATGCAAAACTTGAAAAGAAGAAATTTGAGGGAGAACACCAAGAACAATTCCCTGTAGAAATATTTTAGTCTGTTTAAAAAAAATAGGTCTGAGTTTCATGTTGACCTATTAAATTTCAAAAAAAATTAATTACTGGTATATTAAATACATGTTTCCTCTGATTATGTATTATAATTTTATTATTGTCTTTAAATTTAATTTATTAAAGCTTAAACTTTAGGAAGGATATCCCCCACATTAACTGGAGCCCCATGTGTTCTAGATTATGTGAGGTGATTTTCAAAATTGGATACTATTGCATTTTTAGCTAGGATCTTACCAATAAAATAAACATTAAGAGGTTCCTGCTAAAATCATAAAATCAAAAAAGTTGACTGTATGCACAGATATATATATATATATATATAGAGAGAGAGAGAGAGAGAGAGAGAGAGAGAGAGAGAGAGAGCTCATTTAGTCCAATCTTTACCTGATCCAAACATTCTTTTTTTTTTTTTTTTTTTTTATTAACTTATTTATTTATTTTTGGCTGTGTTGGGTCTTCGTTTCTGTGCGAGGGCTTTCTCTAGTTGTGGCAAGTGGGGGCCACTCTTCATCGCGCTGCGCAGGCCTCTCACCATCGCGGCCTCTCCCGCTGCGGAGCACAGGCTCCAGACGCGCAGGCTCAGCAACTGTGGCTCACGGGCCCAGCCGCTCCGCGGCACGTGGGATCTTCCCAGGCCAGGGCCCGAACCTGCGTCTCCTGCATTAGCAGGCAGGCTCTCAACCACTGCGCCACCAGGGAAGCCCCAAACATTCTCTCTTAAGAGTTCGTGTTGAACAGCCTCCCATTACACACATCCAATGAGTAAATATTAAATGCAAGTTTTCCTACTTGATCCATTTTCATTGAGAAATTTAAGAAATATGTGCCCTACTACCAAAATAAGTACCTGCCAAAGAGGTAACATTACAGTTGAGTTTCAGTCAATTTTACATTTTTACTGAGGTTAAAAATACCATTATTCAGGAAACAAGCATTAAGTTAGTATATTGGTACATTATCAAATATGTGCTTTTAGTTTTGTTTGGTTTTTCACTTCTAATTAGATAATTTTAAAATTTATAACCTTTAAGCTTTATGCAGCAAAATCCATAGTGACTATAAACTTAAAAACTGAAGCATTTTTGTTAATATTTGTATATTATATCTCATAAACATTATTTAATTAAAAATCAAAATTATTTCCCCCTGTGGATCAATAATGTATGTGTGGTCTTAATAAAGACACTTCTTTTCACTCTAGAAAAGATGGGTATCTGTTATGAAACTATCATTATAGTCCAGTGACTTGGACAATTATACACATGTAGCCACCAGTCTGAGCCCATCTGCATCCCCCCATGGAACTTAGGGGTAAGTACAACTGGCCAGAAATGCACTAATTCTCACAATGCTTGCTATGATGTGAGAAATAAAGTCCTTTTTTGTCTAGCAGTCTCAGTCAGCATCCATGAAACCATGGAAGGCTCACTTGTTAGCTTGCAAGTAGGATATGATCTCAGACCTTTCATAGTTCTTGACAGTTTGGCAATGAGAATGTGATGTTGACAGAAATGGCTTTCTGAAAGAGGAAGGATGAGGACTCTTGGGCTGGGATAGGAAATACAAGATGACTCCCTGGGATCTGGTAGTGCCTGTTCTTGCCCTAGTAGTGGGAAACTAGGAGGAAGTATAACCCAATGACTTACCCATTAATTATAATTAACAGGAGAAGAATTAATATTTAGAGACTGAGCAGTGAAAGATAGCATCAAAACAAATTGTCCAAATGGTGCCTGTTTTTTGTTCACTCTCCTCTGAAGGGAGAGGGAGTAATGAGAAGAGGATATTAATATGACAATGGGGAAGCATGGTCCTTCCTAAAAGGCCATGTCTCCATGACAATGAAACCAAGGTGTCCCACAGCCGAAACAAATATTGTCTGTGATGAGGAACTTGCAATTCAAGAGCTTTGAGTGGAAAGAAAACATTAGAACATTTTTTGTTTTTGAGCCAAAAACGATGTGGCTTGAAAATGAAAGTAAATGCAAAGCCTTGCTTAATAAGTCACAGTCACTGTCTCCTTCTGTACCCTTTGTTCCATCTTCCCCCTCTAACCTAACCCTAGTTGAAGACTAAACTGGCAAGTTAAGCAATCTCTTTGGGGCCACAAACTGTAGAAACAAATCATGGCTTCTTATTGAACCATCTGGGTCACTATAGTGGGTTGAATAATGGCTCTATAAAGATATTCCAAATACTAACCCGTGGCATCTATGAATGTTATTTTATTTAGAATAGTTGCATTGCAGATGTAATTAAGTTAAGGTTCTAGAGACGAGATCATCCTGGATTTCGGGTAGGCCCTAAATTTAATAATTTGTTTCCTCATAAGAAAAAGGAGTGAGAGATTTGAGACACACCAAAACATGAGACCCAAAGAGTAAGGTCATGTGAAGACTCAGGCAGAGATTGAAGTAATACATTTACAAGCCCCAAAACACCAAGAATTGCCTGCAGCCACCAGAAGCTAGTATTGGAGTATGGAACGGTTTCCCTCTGAACCTTCAGAAAGAGCCAGTCCTGTTGACATCTTGACTTTGGACTTCTGGACTCTAGATCTGTGGGAGAATACATTTCTGTTGTTTTATACCATCAAGTTGTGGTAATTTGTTATAACAGCCCTAGAAAAACTAAACATTCACTATTTGTTGCCCACAATAAGGGCCTGCTCTCTGATGAGAATGACTGAAACCTAACTGCTGACTGAAACTGTACTAACAAGATTTCTCTAACTATTGTTGCCTGTCTGGATCTATCATCATTCCAGGTGTAGCAATACATCCATCATCATAGACTAGAACCCTATGTTACAATTTTCCAGGTTACAGTGTTGATTTTCCAATTCAATCAGCTGATGCTATCCACACCACTAGCACCCTTAAAATTAATTTGCATAATGTTTTTGACTTTCCAGATTATTTGCAGTCTGAAAATGGTATGAGCTTTATCACAAAAAACACTCAGCAAAGGGTTGATGGTCCTTGAATGGACCTTTTACAGTACCTAAGATACATAGGTATTTGGTATTGTTGAGTATTGGAATTACCTCCTCAAATATTGCTCAAAAAGTTTTCTCACTCTACATCCAACATCTCTCCCTGGTTTAAACACCTTAGTAATCCTCTTTGGTCATACAAACGTTGTTGTCCTCAGAAAGGACTCAAATCTTCTCATTTGTGGCAATAATCAGAGGGCAATGAAAGAGGTAATGAGTTTAGCACATTTCTTGGCAAGTCACCCACAGAGACTCACAAAAAGGACATGATAGGTCTCTTGCTCCTGACTCTTCTAGATGAAAGCTCTGGGTACAAGGAGGATAGGATTAGAATAAAAGTTACAGTATAGTTCCTGAAGGCAAAACAATTTTGCAGAGCAGGGGAAACAATCACCCCACTACTTTTACAGGGAACACATTAGACCCTTGAAAGTATGGGGGAATACAGAATAACATGATCTTTTTGTTTTCATATCCATCCCTGGAATCCTCCTCTTGAATAAAAATACAATCTGGATTTTCTTTTCCCACCTTCATTCCTGCAGTCCCCTGTGTTAGGCAGAATCTAAATTGGCTTCTTGCATCTCCTATCCTTCCCCATTGATGTTAGTGAATTTCTTCCTCCTTGAGTGTAATAGGTTCTGAGGCTAGCCTCTAAACAATAATATATGGCAAAATACGGGGTGTCTCTCCTTTGATTAAGTTATGTTATATGGCAATGGTGATGGGTTAGCACTCCTGTGATTACATTACTTGATATATTAAGACTGGTTTGCTAACATGGTGAGAGAAAATCACTTTGTTGGCTTAACGAAGTAAGCTATTATGTGAGAGGGCCCATGCAGAGAGTCATATGGCAAGGAACTGTCCTTAGCCAATAGTCATCAAAAAATGAGGACCTCAGTTGTACAGCCACAAATAAATGAACTCTGTTAACAACAGAAACAGGGTGAAAGTGGACATCTTCCCAGTTAGGCCTCTGATGTGACCACAGACCCAGATAGACTTGCAGCCTATCAAGAGCCTGAGTCAGAGAACCCAGATAACCTGTGCCCAGACTTCTCACATACATATGAAATAATAAGCATGTATTGTGTTAAGATGCTAAGTTTGTAATTGATTTACTAGGCTAAAATAGAAAAGTAGTGTACCATGGCTAAGCATCCCATTGGATGTCACCCCAGACCATGGAAAATACCACCGGGGTGTTGGGACAAAGAACAGATTGGGATGACTTCCCTTAGGTATTTCCTTAAGAACAAAGGGTAGACTCAATTAGTCATACTGAACTGGGGATTCAAAGACTTACTATCAGAAAGGGAGATGCACCATGAACAATGGAGGTATTGGAGGCACCATCCTGCGACCTCTGCGCAATGTAGGTCCCATTTGGGAGACTCCAACAATTCTAAATTATAATTACTTTCCAGGGACACAATGTACATCTCTAGGACTGTATTTCTTGTGTGGAAGCCAGGTATTAACTTGCATCCCTCCCTGAAACAGTGATGTGCCCCTTCATGGTAGTCATAACAGACCTGCAATTGCTTAAGGAAACACCACCTGTAGAACACATAGCCCTCAGACAACTGAGGTGATCTCTCCTAAATTAGGTAACTCTTGGTCATTTAGGGGAATTCCTTTGGGAGGGGACTGACTTGTTATTTGTATATACAGTGCAGGCAATTGTCTCTACAGTGTAAGTTGTACAATTAGAAAAGGTATCATGAAATGTGCCCATTATTTTAGCTAAAGAGATCAATGATGCCACCTCAGCCCCGAGAGGTATTCAACTCAGATGCAGCTCACTAACCAAGCATAGTTGTGGATGATAGAAATGCCTTAGGTGCGCTCTTTGGGGACAAAATGAAGTCTGTGCAATTACTAATATCTCATGCTGTAGCTGGATGAATGCCTTAGCTAAGAGAAAAGGTCAATACAGAAATGCCAGTTAGATGGAGGAAGCCACAAGCTATTTTAAGTTAGACCCAGATAGTTTACGGAATATTTCAATATGGGACACCTGTAGGCATGGTTGAGACAATGCATGTTGGTACCCCCCTGCAGCTTGAAGTCTTACCGCTGAATGAGACAACTGAATGGATTTTGTCCCAGTCTCTATCCATCAGGTTAATTAGAGTTATAGTCATGGAAAAAAATTTAGTCCCAGGATGATGTAGAAACAAGGGGTGGTTATCGTTGGAAGACCATTCTCAACAGATCTTTCACATTTCTGCATATCCTGCACACAAACTTGGAAAAGTGTGTCTCTTTTCAGAGCAAACAGGCATGCTTGTTGCTTATTATAAAGTATTTGGATTTCCTAAGCTCAGGGCTTCTGTCCTGTAACGCAACCTGAGTGCAGGCATGTATCAGGACCCCTATGTATTGCCTCATAGGACTTGAGGTGCAAGGGGAACCAGCGAAAATATAATGTTCACACTGCAGTGATGTGAAGTGCTTTGCTCTTATCTAGGAGTCTTGTGCCTTCTGTGGAGCATACTTTAAAAAAAAAAAACGTGGCAGACTAATTGGTTAGTTTGCAAATAGAGTAAAACCTTAAATTTTCTATTGTTCTAAACAGATTTTCAAATACTTTGTCACAGAATTTAAGACTGCTAATATTCAAAGAAAAAATTTTATATCCAATTTTAAAAATCAGTTACCTTTAGTAAAGAAATAGGAAAATTTACACTGTTTGCATTTGTATTATAACAAAAGTAAAATCACATTCTTCTAGCTGGCATAATTACAGTTGTTTGAGATTTTTACCTCAATGATATAATTTATTCACCTATAAGTTCTCCAACAACTAACAATTATCCATTCATTTCTCCATTTTTTCATTTAAAAAGAATTTCAAAATATATGCTCAACAGAAAAATAATAGTTTATAGTGTACAAATTAAAGACTAAAATATTTCTTCAGATACTATACTTCAGAAGGTGATTAAAGATTACCAATTTTGAGAATAGGTGTAGACAAATACCTATAGTTTTTAGGAAATCAAAGAATTGATATCATTTTACATGTACATTTTTCCTGCAATATGACCTGTCAGTACATTCACACTATATCATTCATTTTATCAAATACATAATGTTCTGGTTTACACATAGACTGAAATCTATTTAACCATTCCCTTATGTTGAATAATATGATCGATGGTCTCCAGGTACTTATTTTTTTTTGCTAATATATGAACAATACTGAAGTGAAGATCCTCATTTTTACATTCTCTAGGATAAATTCCTGAAATTGAAATTGCAAGATCAACATACACTTTAATTGATTTTGCTCTAATGGTATTTTTATTTATGTTAATCTATTTTGTATCTAAATATTTTCCTTTCTTAATTAAAAAAATCAGTAACTATAACTAATGTATGTCTCTGAACTGAGCCATGGAATTGCACCACAACTTGTAAAAATGCACCAAAAATTGAACTCAAGTAATAGAGCTTATATTTAGAATTAGAAACAATGAATTAATTTTAATGATGTGAATATAATAGATATGCCATAATCATGGAGGAGTGACATAACCTTATTAAGATATGAATTCTTCCTTAAATTTATCTAGACTTCCAATGCAATCTCAATCAAAGTAAATTATCAGCCAAATCAAGGCAAAATTGGCTATTTCACAAAATTTCACTTTATAAAGCACATCAAATAGTTAATGAGATAATATGGAAACACATACAGAGTTATTGTTGTCCTCATAAGCTTATTATAAAACAGTAGAAACACGACCTATGATATACAATTGCAGCTGACATGGTTCTGTTTCTACTTTGTCTCCTAAACTTAGAAGGTAAAGGAACCATTTCTTACTAAAGACCTACTGTAAGCCAAACCATTTGTTGGGAGCTTTATAAATATTATCTTGAGCCATCAATTACATCAAATGAACCTCCAGAGCTAAACCCTCATCTAAGGTTTTAGTTATTTTCCATTGCTACCCTTCAAAGAGTCAAAATGAACAGAGATTTACTATTGGTTCTTTAAAATATCTTTTTTTTTTTTCCTGAAATCCTGATCTTGCACAAATTCCTATTCTTGTAACAAATGTGGCCTCAATCTGATTCACTACTTATATTTGGGAATACTAATTTAATTCTTTGGCAACTGACTGTGGTTATTTCACTGAACCAATTTTTAACATTTTTAAAAATCTTCTGATACATATAGTTATTTTCAGACCAGATTTGCATTGCAAATATCATTTTATTTAGATATTTTCTAGACAAATTTATAAATTTAATATACTCTCAAGTAAGGTAGTATTTGTTTAATGTGTCAAGAATGTTAAAATATTTCCAGGATAGAACATATCTTGGGTCACAAATCAAACCTTGGTAAATTTAAGAAAATTGAAATAGTATCAAGCACCTTTTCTGACAACAACGCTACGAGACTAGATATCAGTTACATGAAAAAACTTGTAAAAAATACAAACACATGGAGGCTAAACAATACACTACTAAATAACCAAGAGATCACTGAAGAAATCAAAGAGGAAATCAAAAAATACCTAGAAACAAATGACAATGAAAACACGATAACCCAAAACCTATGGGATGCAACAAAAGTAGTTCTAAGAGGGAAGTTTATAGCAATAAAATCCTACCTCAAGAAATAAGAAACATCTCAAAAAAAACAATCTAACCTTACACCTAAAGCAATTAGAGAAAGAAGAACAAAGAAACCTCAAAGTTAGCAGAAGGGAAGAAATCATAAAGATCAGATCAGAAATAAATGAAAAATAGATAGCTAGTGGGAAGCAGCCGCATAGCACAGGGAGATCAGCTCGATGCTTTGTGACCACCTAGAGGGGTGGGATAGGGAGGGAGGGAGGGAGGGAGATGCAAGAGGGAAGAGATATGGGAACATATGTATATGTATAACTGATTCACTTTGTTATAAAGCAGAAACTAACACACCATTGTAAAGCAATTATACTCCAATAAAGATGTTAAAAAAAAATAAATGAAAAAGAAAGGAAGGAAACAATAGTAAAGATCAAAAAAACTAAAAGCGGGTTCTTGGAGAAGATAAACAAAATTGATAAACCATTAGCCACACTCATCAAGAAAAAAAGGGAGAAGACTCAAATCAATACAATTAGAAATGAAAAAGGAGAGGTAACAACTGACACTGCAGGAATACAAAGGATCAAGAGCGATTACTAAAAGCAACTGCATGCCAATAAAATGGACAACCTGGAAGAAATGGACAAATTCTTAGAAAAGCACAACCTTCTGAGACTGAACCAGGAAGAAATAGAAAACATACAGACGAATCACAAGCACTGAAATTGAGACTGTGACTAAAAACCTTCCAACAAACAAAAGCCCAGGACCAGATGGCTTCACAGGCGAATTCTATCAAACATTTAGAGAAGAGCTAACACCCAGCCTTCTCAAAGTCTTCCAAAATATAGCATAAGGAGGAACACTCCCAAACTCATTCTACGAGGCCACCATCACCTTGATACCAAAATTAGACAAAGATGTCACACAAAAAAAGAAAACTACAGGTCAATATCACTGATGAACATAGATGCAAAAATCGTCAACAATATACTAGCAAACATAATCCAACAGCATTAAAAGGATCATACACCATGATCAAGTGGGGTTTATCCCAGGAATGCAAGGATTCTTCATTATATGCAAATCAATCAATGTGATAAACCATATTAACAGACTGAAGGAGAAAAACCATATGATCATCTCAATAGATGCAGAAAAAGCTTTCAACAAAATTCCACACCGATTTATGATAAAAACCCTCCAGAAAGTAGGCATAAGGGCAACTTACTACAAAATAATAAAGATCATATATGACAAATCCACAGCCAACATCATTCTCAATGGTGAAAAACTGAAATCATTTCCTCTAAGATCAGGAACAAGACAAGGTTGTCCACTCTCACCACTATTATTCAACATAGTTATGGAAGTTTTAGCCACAGCAATCAGAGAAGAAAAAGAAATAAAAGGAATCCAAATTGGAAAAGAAGAAGTAAAGCTGTCACTGTTTGCAGATCCTATACAAAGAGAATCCTAAAGATGCTACCAGAAAACTACGAGAGCTAATCAATGAATTTGGTAAAGTACCAGGATACAAAATTAAAGTACAGAAATCGTTTGCATTCCTATACACTAATGATGAAAAATCTGAAAGAGAAATTAAGGAAACACTCCCATTTACCACTGCAAAAAAAGAATAAAATATCTAGGAATAAACCTACCTAAGGAAACAAAAGACCTGTATGCAGAAAACTATAAGACACTGATGAAAGAAATTAAAGATGATACAAACAGATGGAGAGATATACCATGTTCTTGGATTGGAAGAATCAACATTGTGAAAATGACTATACTATCCAAAGCAATCTACAGATTCAATGCAATCCCTATCAAACTACCAATGACATTTTTCACAGAACTAGAACAAAAAATTTCACAATTTGTATGGAAACACAAAAGACTCCGAATAGCAAAAGCAATCTTGAGAACGAAAAATGGAGCTGGAGGAATCAGGCTCCCAGACTTCAGACTATACTATAAAGCTTCAGTCATCAAGACAGTATGGTACAGGCACAGAAACAGAAATATAGATCAATGGAACAGGAGAGAAAGCCCAGAGATAAACCCACACACATATGGTCACCTTATTTTTGATAAAAGAGGCAAGAATATGCAATGGAGAAAAGACAGCCCCTTCAATAACTGGTACTGGGAAAACTGGACAGCTACATGTAAAAGAATGAAATTAGAACACTCCCTAACACCATACACAAAAATAAACTCAAAATGGATTAAAGACCTAAATGTAAGGCCAGACAGTATAAAACTCTTAGAGGAAAAAATAGGAAGAACACTCCATAACATAAATCACAGCAAGATCCTTTTTGACCCACCTCTTAGAGAAATGGAAGTAAAAACAAAAAAAAACTAATGGGACCTAATGAAACTTAAAAGCTTTTTCACAGCAAAGAAAACATAACAAAAAGACAACTCTCAGAATGGGAGAAAATATTTGCAAATGAAGCAACTGACAAAGGATTAATCTCCAAAATTACAAGCAGCTTATGCAGCTCAATATCAAAAAAACCAACAACCCAATCCAAAAATGGGCAGAAGACCTAAACAGACATTTCTCCAAAGAATATATACAGATTGTCAACAAACACATTAAGGGATGCTCAACATCACTAATCATTAGAGAAATGCAAATCAAAACTACAATGAGGTATCACCTCACACCGGTCAGAATGGCCATCATCAAAAAATCTACAAACAATAAATGCTGGAGAGGGTGTGGAGAAAAGGGAACCCTCTTGCACTGTTGGTGGGAATGTAAATTGATACAGCCACTATGGGGAACAGTATGGAAGTTCCTTAAAAGCTAAAATAGAACTACCATATAACCCAGCAATCCCACTACTGGGTATATACCCAGAGAAAACCATAATTCAAAAAGAGTCATGTACCACAATGTTCATTGCAGCTCTATTTACAATAGCCAAGACATGGAAGCAACCTAAGTGTCCATTGACAGATGAATGGATAAAGAATATGTGGCACATATATACAATGGAATATTACTCAGCCATAAAAAGAAACGAAACTGAGTTATTTGTAGTGAGGTGGATGGACTTTGAGTCTGTCATACAGAATGAAGTAAGTCAGAAAGGGAAAAACAAATACCGTATACTAACACATATATATGGAATCATTAAAAATAAAATGGTTCTGAAGAACCTAGGGGTGGGACAGGAATAAAGACACAGACATAGAGAATGGACTTGAGGACACGGGGAGGTGGAAGGCTAAGCTGGGATGAAGTGAGAGTGGCATGGACATATATACACTACCAAATATAAAATAGATAGCTAGTTGGAAGCAGCCACATAGCACAGGGAGATCAGCTCGGTGCTTTGTGACCACTTTGAGGGGTGGGATAGGGAGGTGGGAGGGAGACACAAGAGGAAGGAGATATGGGGATATATGTATATGTATAGCTGATTCACTTTGTTATACAGTAGAAACTAACACACCATTGTAAAGCAATTATTCTCCAATAAAGATGTTAAAAAAATATTAAAATACATGAGTTTATTGGTCCAACGATACTGTGCGCCATATAAATAATATTCCAAGGAATAATCTAAATTTTCCCCAAGTGATATATACCAATAGGCACCTATGTAAATGCTAAATTATTAGTGTTAGCAAAATCTTGTATAGACATAGGGATTAATTAGGTGACTTTAAAAAAATATCAGGGGACGACAGTTGTTGAAATACAGTGATATTTTATATGCACTTTTACGACACAGCTAATAGGGATATTCATTGACATATGTGGATGTAGCTTTCCTAGTGGATAAACAAAAGTTGACATGAAAGATGCCTCATTTGAATTCAACCTGTATGAATTTCCTTTTCACATCTAGCATTTACAGAACTTGGTATCGCACTGCCTTCTGTCACCTCTCATGAACTATGTTAATCTCAACACTATACATCACACATCACAAGGAAGTAATGCAATGGTGAAAAGGAAAAGAGAATCTTATTTGTATTGCCATTATACTTCCACTTTGAATTGAGATACTATCTGATAATGATCCAAGAAAAACATGACGAGGAAAATGGAACAATCTCTATCAATATTGTCTTTGAAATGTGATAATACTTTATATGAGTAAATTTCAGTCACATTAACAGCAGATATTTCTAGGACCTCCTTTGCTACATCAATCCTCATCCTCATATCCAAATGCATTCAAAGTTGTATTAGACATATTTACTACCTGCCTCTGTTGACCAGACTTTTCTTTACTAATTAAATTATATCACCTAAGTAAATACAAGTAGGAGAAGTGAAATTAACTTAAAGGTAAATTTTATTTTTCTCCAGTATCTTGAACGGTGAGAGCATGAGTTTTTTTTTAAATGAAGCATATTCAACATATAAGGTTATTATTTAAAGAAAAAAATGAAGATCCGTTATAATCTGAATTCATAAACAGTATGGAATTTTCTAACTTTGGAAAAGTAATTAAAATGATGTTGGTAATTTTATATCCTATATAATTGTTTTTTTTTGGTCAAAAGTATAAGTTGAAATTAGCTTGCCTAGGCAGTCTGCCCCCAAAATTATAATTTGTCTAAATCTTATTTATTTGATACAATCTATGTTTTAGATGATTATGCTTTGGTTTGGTTTGGTTTTCTATTCAGACAAGGTCATAGCCTCTTTCAAGTGAAACTGATAGGAAACTGCATCTCAGAGTGATGTCAAGATGCTTTTAGAACAAAAATGGATTCTTTCATTAGCACTCATAAGTTCTTAACCTATACCCCCCTCCCTCCCACATTGTTTTGGGAAAAGAGTAGGCTAAGACTTATCTTCAATTAAATTGATGGTTCAAATACATTTTTTGACATTTTAACGTATAAGTCTTTAGATACTGGCAAAATTCTCCTCTATGTCTATTTTAAGGAATGGCTGGAGACAGTGTTCAAAATATAGTATATTAATATCTTGCCTAAAAAATATAGTATATTGATATCTTGCATAAGCTCTAAAATGTGTTGATTGTCCTACGAGAATTTAACTTGCTATAGGAACTATGCCCTTTTGATTTCAAATGACTGCAGGACAATAGAAGAATAACTGTGCATGAAGAATGAAGTCTGTAGAAATGCTTTAGTCAAAATTAAAATATTCAACTTTTTGGACTACCTTTAGAAAGCAAGTTGAATAGAATGTTTGTCTCTAGAATACTTGAAATGTAAGAAATAATATTTCTTCACTAATTGACTATAAGCAAAATTTGCTATCCTTTTATAAGATAAAAATCAGTTTTTGTTTTAGTTTTAAACATAGTAAATAAGTACAATAATTCATCTAAGTATTGGCATTTTTGTACTAGTTGAGTAGTAGAATTTCTAATTTGTTTTTCAGTTGTATTTAAAAGTATTATTTTTATTTGGATAAAAACTGAAAAATCTCTGGATGTTTATTAAAATAGTAGGAAAATAGTAATTTTTTAAAAAAAAGATACCAAGACATGAGTCTGATAATTTTTATAATCATATTTCAGTGTATTTTATGTGATACAGTATTTAAATTACATAATTTTAAGTTAAATACAAATATTTAGCTAGATGTAGACACAAATAAGTTTTAAATAATTATTTAGAATTTGAAAGTTTTTCTGCTATTATATTTAGAGGTTTATTTTAACATGACTTTAAGTCATTTGGGACTATGATGAGGTTAAGTTTAAGATAATTGTCAATGATAAAAAAACTGTCTCTTGTAAATGCATACGATGAATAACAATGACCCAGTTTGCCATGTATTTATATATCTTAACAGTTATGCATGCATATACAAAATGACTACATAATCAGTTCTGGAAAATGGATGTAAAAATACAAATTTATTGATTAAAATATAGCTTAAGGTTTTATGATATTGACAGAAATGTCTAATCATTTGTGCATAATTAGAATCAGAGTGTCTAAATAGATGTGTTTCTAAAATAAAAAGCATTTTCATTTACATTTGAAATATATTGATGTGGATATTGAAAGACAGGAAAAATGATACATTTGCTTTAAAAAGAGGGCTATAGGGGACACTGCATCACAAAACAGAATGCCTATGCAACTAACAAAAGTAAACACAGAGAATATGGGAGACAAAGCAAGTTAAAGTGACAGAGCAAAAACAATTGTAAGAACTCAAAGAACATACAAAGATATTAATATCATGGCGATGTTTACAGAATATATTTATTTTTATAAGTATCTTCTACAATGTGCACATGAAACTATGTTTATAAAATGCCAAGTTAAGATATATACAATGTATTCTTTTCTTCCACGTTTATTGAGATATTACTGACATATAACATTGCATAAGTTTAAGGTGTACAACATGATGATTTGATATACATATACGATGTAAAATGTTCAAGCTGACCTCAATCCCAAACTGACACAATACATTATCTCATTTAATCCTCACTACCTATGCCCTTAACATCTATAAAAGCATGAAGAATCAATTACAAATAAATGAGCAACGACAACAACAAAAATCACCAAAATACAGTCACTTAACAGCTCTGTCACCTCACATAATGACCTTGTGTGTGTGTGTCTGGTGAAAACATGTCTGTTCTCTTAGTAACTTTCAAGTTTATAATACAGTATTTTTAACTATAGTTGCCATGCTTTGCATTAGATCCCCAGAACTCATTCATCTTGTAACTAGTAAGTTTTACCCTTTAGCAACATCTTTCTGTTTTCCCCATTTCCCAGCCCCTGGCAACCAGCAGCCTACTTGCTGTTTCTATCAATCAGCTTTTTAGATTTCACATACAAGTGAGATGATCAGTATTTGTCCTTCTCTGTCTGACTTACTTCATTTAGCATAATGGCCTGAAGGTCCATCCATGTCATCACAAATGGCAGGATTTCCTTCTTTCTCATGGAGGAATAATATTCCATTGTAAACACATCTTTATCCATTTACCCGTTGATGAACACTTAGGTTATTTCCATACCTTTGCTATTGTGAATGATGATGAAATGAATATGATAGTATAGCTATCTCTGCAAGCCTCTGATTTCATTTTCTTTGAATATATATCCAGAAATGGGATTGGTGGCTTATACGGTAGTTCTACTTTTAATTTTTTGTGGAACCTCCGTACTGTTTTCCATAGTGGCTGCACCAACTTACAATTCCACCAACAGCACTCAAAGGCTCCCTTTTCTTCACATCCTCGCCTTCGCTTTTGAGCGCTTGTCTTTCTTAAAATAGTCATTTTAACAGATGTGAAATGATATCTCATTGTGGTTCTGATGATTAGTGATATTAAGCATCTTTTCATGTACATGTTGGCTATTGACATGTCTTCTTTGGAAAAATGTCTATTCAGCCCATTTTCTAATCAGATTGTTTTTTTGCTATTGGGTTGCATGAGCTGCTTACGCATTTTGGATGTTAACCCCTTATAGATGCTTTGTAAGTATTTTATTTCATTCCATTGGTTGCCTTTTCATTTTGTTGACTGTTTCTTTTGCTTTGCCAAGTTTTTTTAGTTTGATTCAGTCCCACTCATTTATTTTTTCCTTTGGTGCTTGTGCTTTTGGTGTAATATCCAAAAAAATTGTTGCCAAGACCAATGGAAAGGTTTTTCCCATGGTAATTTTCCAAGAGTTCTTCAGATTGGAGCCTTATGTTTAAGTCTTTAATCTATTCCAAGTTAATTTTTGTGAATGGTATAAGATAGGGGTCCAATTTTGTTCTTCTGCATATGATTATCCAGTTTTCCCAACACCATTTATTGAAGAGACTGTTCTTTCCACATTGAGTATTCTTGGCTCCCTTGGCAAATGTTAGTTGAGTGTATATGTGAGGATTCATTTCTGGGCTCTTGATTCTGTTCCATTGGTCTGTGTGTCTATTTTTATGTCAGTATCATAATCTTTTGATTAATATAGTTTTGTAATATAATTTGAAATGAGGAAGTGTGATGCCTCCAGCTTTGTTCTTTACTCTCAGGACTTCTTTGGCTGTTTGGAGACTATCATAGTTCCATACAAGTTTTAGGATTGCTTTTTCTATTTCTGTGAAAAATGCCATTGAAATTTTCACAGATATTATACTGAATCTGTAGATTACTTTGGGTAGTATGGACATTTAAAAAATACTAATTCTTCTAATCCAAGAACACAAATAACTTCCCATTTATTTTGTGTCTTCAAGGGCTTATACTTTTCAGTGTATGGATCTTTCACCTCTTTGGTTAAATTTATTACTAATCATTTTGTTACTTTTGATGCTATTGCAAATTGCATTGTTTTCTTTTTCAGATATTTCATTGTTAGTGTATAAAAATGCAACTTATGTCTTTATATTGATTTTTGTATCCTACAACTATACTGAATTCATTTATTAACTCTAACGGTTTTAGTGGCATCCTTATGGTTTTTTATATGTAAGATCATATCATCTGAAAACAGACAACTTTACTTCTGCCTTTCTGATTTTGATGTCTTTTCTTTCCTTTTCTTGTTTAACTGCTCTGGTTAGGACTTCCAGCAACATGTTTAGTTGGGGTGGTGATAGTGGGCAACCTTGTCTTGTTTTTGATCTTAGAGGAAAAGCTTTCAAACTTTTATCTTTGAGTATGATGTTAGCTGTGGGCTTGTCATATATGGCCTTTATTATATTGAGGTACATTCCCTCTATAAACCTCTGTTGAGATTTTTAAATATGAAAAAATGTTGAATTTTCTCAACTGCTTTTTCTGCACCTATTGAAATGATCATATAAATTTTATATTACATTCTACTAATATGGCATATCACATGTATTGATTTGCATATGTTGAATTATCCTTGCATACTAGGGATAAACACCACTTGACAATGGTGTATGATTCTTTGAGAGTTTTATTGAATTGTATTTTTTTGAGAAATTTTGAATCTATTATTCATTATTCAGGGATATTGGCCTTTTCTTTTCTCTTAGTGTCCTTATATGGCTTTGGTATCAGGGAGATGCTGACCTCAAAAAATTAGATTGGCAGCATTCTCTGCTGTATTTTTTGGAAGAGTTTGAGAAGGATTGGCATTTTTTCTTTAAATATTTTGTAGAATTCACCAGTTAAGCCATCTGGTGCTGGGCTTTTCTTTATGGAAAGTTTCTGATTACTGATTCAATCTCCTTACTCATTATTGGTCTTTTCAGATTTTCTATTTCTTCAGGATTCAGTCTTAGTAAGTTGTATGATTCTAGGAATTTGCCTATTTCTCCTGTTATCCAATTTGTTGGCATATAATTGTTCATAGTAATTTTTATGATCCTTTTGTGTTTCTGTGGTATAAACTGTAATATCTTCTCTTTATTTTCTGATATTATTTATGTGAGTTCTTTATTGTTTTCTTAGCCTAGCTAAAAATGCGTCAATTTTATCTTTTTTTTTTAAAGTTCTTAGTTTTGTTAATCTTTTCTATTGTTTTCTGGTCTCTGTCTCATTTATTTCTGCTCTGATATTGGTCATTTCCTTACTTCTGCTAACTCTGGGCTTTGCTTGTTCTTCTTTTTCTATTTACTTGATGTGCAAAGTTAGGTTTGTTATTTGAAATCTTTTTTTTTTTTTTTCCTCCAATCTAAAGGTGTTCAAGAAGATAGATTTTTGAACTCTCAATGAAGAGGAAGTCACATTATGGTTGTTAAAATTCTCACATACAAGTGAAAACATCTTAACAATACCCACATTAGAATCTGGGGAAATCATCTTCATAAATATCACACCATTTAAGCTATTGGACAAAAGGAAAATCAGCTGCCCTTGTGATTCATTTCACAATATTTTAATTTACTCTATGTAATCAATGAAAGATAAAATCATATGTACCTCGAACTTACAATTTGAAGTAAAGAAAATTTTATGTATTCTGTAGTTAGTAGTTGTGGCAATTCTTTGGTTTCTTCGCTTAGCTCTGATTTCAAAGCTGATATTCAGCTAAAATTTCACAGAAATTTAGCATTATTTTTGAGAAAATTGTAAAGCTAATGTCAAAAAATACATAAAGTTTGTTTGTTAATGGAAATATGTCCCTGACTTCTATGATTTTGAAGGAAATGTGCTACAATGTGCTCTGAGTCATGAGAGAAATATTTTTCCTTGAAAGGACAAACCTACTATGATTTAACTGACATTGTGTGTCCTTTTTTAGACTATTCTATCCCCCTGTCAATATTTCTCCGATTGAAAGGCTATATCAAATTTTTATACTATATGTTAATAACTAAGATATAATATTTATATAATCCATTATTAATAATAGTATCCTCTGAAAGAATAATCAACATTGACCCACAATATAATATTTATAAACTGACATATGTCAAATTTCCTATTTATAACAAAGCCTACAAAATTACAACAGTTGAAAATAAAACCATCCTAACCAATTATAACCAAATAATTTGAAACTTCAAGAACAAACAGTGTTTTATTTAACTTCAGGTTTTCTGCCTTCATTATACTGTGTCCACATATCTCTCAATCTCTCATGACACGATTACTTTCCACACAATTTTTTCCTTTTAGTTCTTCATCTTATGTGTGTGTGTGTATATATATATATATATATATACACACACACATATATATATTTGAAAGATATGTATATTCTATTTATTTTTAAGGTGTACAGCATAAAGATTTGATTTACATACATCATGAAATGATTATCACATAAGTTTAGTGAACATCCATCATATCATATAGATACAAAACTAAAGAAATAGAAAAAATATTTTTCTTGAAATGAGAACTTGGGATTTACTTTTGTAACAATTTTCATATATAACATACAGCAATTTTAATTATATTTACCACGTTGTATATTACATTCCTAGTACTTATTTACCTTATAATTGGAAGTTTCTTCCTTTTGACTGTTTTCATTCAGTTACCACTACTTCCATGCCTCCGGCAACGACACATTTAATCTCTTTTTCTATAAGTTTGTTTGTTTTTGAAGTATGATCGACGGGCAACCCTATGTTAGGAAACTATCAACAAAATGTAAAGGTCACCTACTGAATGGGGGAAGGTATTTTCAAATGATATATCTGATAAGGGGTTAATATCCAAAATATAAAAGGACTCATACAACTCAACATCAAAAAAAAAAAAGAAAGAAAAAGAAACAAAGAAAACAAACAACCTGATTGAAAAATGTGCAAAGGATCTGAATAGACATTTTCGAACAAAGGCATACAGGTACTCAACAGGCACATAAAAAGATGCTCAACATCACTAACCATCAGGGAAAGGTAAATCAAAACCACAATGAGATATCACCTCATACCTGTCAGAATGACTTATCAAAAAGACAACAAATAACAAGTGTTGGTGAGAATATGGACAAAAGGGAACACCTGTGCACTGTTGGTGGGCATGTAAATTGATACACTCACTTCGAAAAACAGAATGGAGATTCCTCAGAAAATTAAAAATAGAACTACCATATGACCCAGCAATTCCACTCCCAGTATATACCCATAGCAAATAAAAACTTTAATCAGAAAAGATATATGCACTCCTATGCTCATTGCAGCATGATTTACAACAGCCAAGATATAGAAGCAACCTAAGTGCCCACTGGATGGATGAATGGATAAAGAAGATGTGGTATTTACACACAATGGAATATTACTCAGTCATAAAAAAGAGTAAAGCCTTGCCATCTGCAACAACATGTATGGATCTAGAGGGTATTATGCTAAGTGAAATAAGTCAGACAGAAAACGACAAATACTGTATGATTTCACTTATACATGGAATCTAAAAAACAAACAAATAAAAAACAAAACAAACATAACAAAACAGAAACAGAGTTATAGATACAGATACAGATGGTTGCCAGAAGAGAAGGGGTGGGGGAGGAAAGAAGTAGGTGCAGGAGATCAAGAGGTACACATTTCCAGTTGCAAAATAAATTAGTCATGGGTATGAAATGTACAGTGTGGGGAATATAGTCTATAACTATGTAATGTCTTTGCATGGTGACATGTCATAACTAGATTTATCATGGTAATTATTTTGAAATGTATAAGAACATGGAATCACTATATTTCCATATATATTTTGGCATATCTTAGAAATCACTTAAGATGTCTTCTACAAAGTCTATTTGCTGGATTACTATCTCCCCATTTTCTACAGTTTTTTTCCTCTATTGTGCTACCACTCTACTTTATATATCCACTTCTATTAATATTATGCTGTATTTCAAATGCTTTGCTACAACATATAGCACTATTTATTATAAAGCTTGGTACCATGATTTTAAATTCTCCTGTATATAGGGCAGAGTCTAGTGAACTGCATTACAATATTTAATAAATGAATAAAGCAATGAGTCAGAGGACAAACTGTTTAAAAAGCTAAGCAGTAAAAAGTGGATCAAAAAAAAAAGTGGATCAATACAGAAAAATTAAAAATTTCATTTTTCAATTTTAAAGATGACACTATAGGCAAAAATTTTTCAGTCATATTGGTTTATCTGAGAAGACCATTACTGCTATGTCAAACTAACCCTCTGTCTCTGTCTCTGCCTCTCTCTCTCCACACAGATACACTCTTCTGAATGCTCTGAACATGACTATTCAATTTTAGTTTGAGGTTGTTAGGGTTTGAGAATGCTGTATCATCTTATTTTTAAATGGTACCTCCATTACTAGAGTCATCGTCTAAAGGTCCATCAGTTATGTGGTTATATGGCATGTCCATCCTATCTATTTGTCCATCTCAGTTTACTTTACAAAAATGTTTCCATTTCTTTCCTTCTTCTGCCACTGTTCCTCCAAACAAGAATTAGACCATTCACAAATTCCTTGGCTAATTCATTACTTTCTACAATATTTTTCACTTGGTTGCGCTAATTTTGAAGGTGAATCCATACAGTAGTAACAACACTTTCAAGAAGTAGATGTTAAGTTTCTGTAAGACTCAGATCTCAAGAATGTATATACAGTGTTAAACTCTGTAAAGTTTATGTTAGGCAATTGATACCACATTGGTACCTCATGCTGATTACCTGACTCCTAGAGCAGAGTTATTAAGAAACAAGTAAAAGACCACCAAAAGAGAAGCATTTGCATAGAACATTGATTTTGTAAGACAACCTCAAGTTGAACATTCTTTTCATTAACTTTGAACTGCCATAGCACTGTTTTCTTTCTTACAATGTATAACTTTCTTCATTTTATTATAGGTACTTGAAATTTTTCTTACTTCCTTTAGCAGACTTCGAGCTTCTTAAGGAAGATAAAATAGGATATTTCTTTTTTCTCATCTTTAGGAGTTGCTTCCATGGCATGAGAGAGAGGGCAGTCTACTTTGCTTTATTCTGAGAGGAAAGTGTTCTGCTTGTGAATCTTTACCCAATTACATCTCATTTGAAGGAAATATTACAGCAGAAATGAGATTCTTCAGGCATTATTAGAGCTTAAAATCAAGTGTGTTTGAAGTGTAAAAGTTTTAGGTAGTCTATCCAGCTTTAAATAGCTAGTATCTGGAAACTGGGGATGTCTATCCTAATATTTCTCAATTGTGATTCTCCAACCACCTCAGCAGATACTTCTGGGGAAGATGGCATGGATGAATCTGCATTTTCAACAAGCTTTCCTGAGTGATATTCACACACACTGAATTTTGAGAACCAAAAGTCTGGCCTCTGAGACGGTGACCACATAGAATACTACAGATTCTCAGGGATCAGATAAGTAAATTGATTTTGAGAACATATGATCCAGATTCAGTGCTGATCAAAAACTTGGCCATGTACAACTACCACCAGTCTGCCAAGTTCAGTGAGTTTATGTGAGAGTGCTCACACAGATGCCCTGGACTATTCCTACACACAATGTATATTGGACTTTCCACAATAAGACTAACTTTGCACTTTACCTTCAAAGCAGAGGGGTGTTCTCAAATACTTTGTATCTTGGCTCAGGGACTATGTAGGACTCAGCCTATGAAAGGCCTGTACAAAGAAGTGAGGAAGGCAAGGCCTTACTGTCAGAAAGTTGGAAACCATCTTCTTAAACTCCCATTTGAAGTTTTAAAGTAAACTGAATTTATTAGATGACTTTACTGAATGGTTCAAGGATTGAAGTAATTTTGATCTATGCTTGATCCAAATTTCAAGTATAAACTGGATCAACTTTTCCCTCCCTACATTTCTTGACTCAAATGATTAAAAAACACATGTACAGGACAGTGAATTTATAGAGTAATATTGTAGTTGTCATTTTATTTCTTGTTCCCCTACACAACACTGTAAAATTAGCCAAGAAGACAGAATGGACTTTCATTTAGCCACATGTAGCAAAAGAAAGAGAGCGAAAGTGAGAGTGAGAAAGAGGACACAATATTATAATAGTGAGAAAATATCAAAAACTATTATAATCCCCTTTATTTTGATACTTTATAAAGCAAGCAAATAATGTATATTTTAGGAGTCTTTCTGTTTCAAGTAATAGAAACTCAACTCATTCAAACTTTTAAAATAAAGGAAATTTTGAACACTTCACTGTGCAATGTATGGATTGTTCTAGTTTCAAGATAGGCTGATATCTTGAGTCCCAGCAATATAACCAGGACACAGTTCATTCCCTCTCAGATCTTTTTCCTTAATCATGCCTCCATTCCGTGATGGCCTCTGTGTCTTTGTATTCCCAAGTTAGCTGCTAGTATCTTCTACCAAATGCTCCCATGTTCATATACAGCAGGTAAGAGAGAGTTTGCTTCCCTAACAGCCAAATCAAAGCCATGTAATTGTGATGTATCAACACTACTTGCCCTGATATTTTCATATGTACTTATTTGGAAAAATTATCTTGTCCGGGAAATGGGTCATGTTAATTGGATTTAGCCAATCTTAGTGCACCCCCAGAAATGGAGGTGGAATAATCCATCCTTTGCAAATATTACAGGTGGAAAATTCCAGGTACTCTTAGGAAGAAAAGGAGGTGGGATAAATGATACGATGCCAACCAACAAATGCCCGACATATTAATACTGACAAAGGGATACTTTTTTAAAAAATAATTATTTTTAATAACTGTTTTGAGTCTTTTGAGAATCCAGATTTTCTTTCTCACCTCAAAACTGGACTATAGAAAATTTTCTCACTGTTAACTTCAATTTTCTTTCATGGTTAAGGACCTAGTATTTTCATTATTTAATGAACTAGGTAAGCAGTATCACTTAGTTCATATTATGTTAGATATATTAGCTGTTAGATTTTTTTATTTTAAATTAATTTAAACTTCAGAAAACCACCTATAGTGGCTTAAGAGAATATGCTTAATTTTTTTTTTAATATAATATGTAGTCTGAAGGTAGGCAGTTAAGAGGTTGGTCTGGTTTTCAGTGGAGCCAAGACATCTGTTATTTCCTATGCCCTTCTCTGGAAGTTACTAGTAAGCACAATAGCTCTATAGCTCCATCCACCTTGCTGGCATTCAGAGCAGATACAGGAGGAAGGTGAAACAGGCTGTGGTATCAGAATTTATTACATCTCATTGGTCATTCTAGCTTCAAGAGAGCCAGAGAAGATGAGGATTTTTATGTTTCTACTGAAGTGAAACCAGGCAAGGGAGAAAGAATAGGGAATGGGTACTAAGTGAGCAAACTTATGATGTCTGCCCCAGATAGTATTCTCTAATTTTTTTAATTGCACATATATATTTAGTTAACAAAGAGACCAGTTCTGAAGACAACATTAAAAGTCCAAGCTATATTAAGTCTAAGCCTAACATGAAGACTCTAGTGAGGAAACAGATCTACCCAAGGGCTCTTAAGTTTCTGGCTCTATGCTAGCGTGAGATTTATTTCACAAGGAAATAAAGATCAGTGAAGATGCTTAGTACTTACCGTTACTGGTGAGTATATACTGGTAGAGTCTTCAAAAATAAACTATATATCTCCCAATTATAAATATAAATGGCCTCATGGTGTGGCAAAACTTGGTTAACTCTCAGACCATGGTAGTTATCTTAAAGCCTGCTGAGAGCTTTTAAAAGCATTGGATTTTATGTGAACAACAAATGCCAACCAGTTTCAAGAATAATAAGAACATACAATGTAGTTTAAGCATCCCTCTTGCATGCAGGAGATTCTAAACAAGAATTTCTATCATCTTTTCCCTTTCAGATTCACTCTCTTGGATAAGGCAAAGTCTGATAAAAGGATAAACTTTAATAGCTAATCACATTTTACCAGAGTTTAATGTAAGAGATTTTTTGTGTGTTTTTGCTGTAAAACTAAATGTGAAGATACACTCTATCATATTATTCAATGTCCTCTAAACCAAGAAAAAACTCCCTCAAATTTAGGGGGGAAAAAAACCTTCCTGAATAACTGATACACTTTTAAATTAGATAGCCAGGTATATAACCCCTCCAACTGGCAGTGCATATAGTTTCAAGGATAGAAAACAAAAACTAGGGCAGAGAGAGGGAAGGAATAAGGGAGGTTGGGGAGAGAGAGAGAGAGAAAGAGACTGAGACTGAGACTCTCCCTGCCTGACTAGCATGAACACACCTTCATCATAACTCTATGATGCTGGACATTAAAGCTGGACCCAAACACTAGCCCTAAAGTGGAAAGACTACTAGCAATCACTTCCTTGTATGAAATGCCAAAATCTATACTTAATATGTAACCGATAATCCACTGTGCCAACAGTAAGAGGTAGGTACATTGTAGGTGACCCCTAGGATAACACAAAGACCTCTTAATGAACTTTCACTTATATCTATTCATTTTATTTATAAAAAATTTCAGTCTGAGCAATTAAAAAAATTATGAAAATTACAGTATCATAAAACAAACAGATCAAACTCAGAGTTCTTCTCCATCTGTCCATCTATTTGCCCATCTGACTCTGTATCTTTTTCTCATATTAATATATAATTTAAAAAGGAATAGTGGTTTGGTTTCTATGTTGGATATATCATAACGAGAGAGAGGTAGAAAGAGAAAGAAACTCTAGAAAATATCAGGTAGAAGCAAAACTATAAGTAAAATGTGTCAATAACATTTTGTGGATGTGAGTGTGGTCTAAAAAGACTGAAATGCAGAATTTAGTGGCTAGCAGCTTGGTTTAGAATCAACAGACCCACTAAGTTTATTTATTAGCAACCTTAAATAGATTACTTAACCTCTCTGAGGTCGATTTCCTTCTGTGTTAATTGGGAATAATTATTTCTGGCTTACAGTGTTGTTGTGAAGAATGAATGGGATCATATCTGTGGAACACCAACCCAGTGCTAACACTTAATAGGAAGTAACTAGTATTATAAGAGAATTTCATCATTTAATCTTACACAAGCCAGAAAATAATATAGCAGAAATATGCAAATCCTGAAAATAAATTAAATGTAAGCATATAACAAGATAAGATCTACTATTATTTTCAAGTTTAAAAAGATAAAATATGAATGCATTGGTATAAAATTTGGTAAATTGCATAAACTATAAGATTTTTAATATCATTATTAAGGGGCAAGAAGGTATAAAAATATTATGTGCATAGGACTCCAACATGAAACCCAGACTATGGAAAAAGTTGTGTAAAGGAAAGCATCGATTCTTTAATAAACAGAAGGAAACCAAGAGAAAAAAAGTGCATATAGTTTGCAAGAGAGTGCTTTGGGTTATGAAGATGTAAGATGTGCCAAAAAGATGTCAAGGATCCTGTTTTGACATTGATAAGAGGAACCTGGAATATGTAGGTCCCTGGGGTTAAAGTCCAAAGCATGACAAATGTAACAGGTAATATCAATGAAAAGTCACCGCTATGCACTCTTTTACTCATTTATAATTCAGAGGGTGGGTGTCTTTACAAAGTAAGAACATACCGTGCTATTTAAGAGGCAAATAAACATGGTATGTTTGAGAAATTGAAAAAAACAAGGCTGAAATACAGAGAATGTGGTCATAAAGGTATAGTGTAAGCCATAGTACACAATTTGGATTTTATTACAAGTGGTATACAGCATCCTAATATCCCCTAAATACATGGAAAAATAACCACATAATACAATGTATGCTGACAAGATCAATAAGAGGGAGGTATTAGTGACCAACTGCTGCAAGAAATTGGTGTTTAATAGACTTCATGTTCTTAACATCCTGTAATCAGTTTCAGACTGATATAACTATTAAATTATGGGTAGGTAGGATTTTGCAATTTGGTTACCAAGCAAGTGATCCACTTCTATCTGTACTGCAATCTAAGGGTGGGAGGGATCATAAAGAAGGATATTCATGGTAAACCAAATAGACCAGACACATTCTGAAGGCACTTGAGATAAACCATCCCCTGACA